>NC_033633.1:3759863-3784867 GCF_001540865.1 Ananas comosus | reverse complement strand
GTTATATTATATATACGATTAGTATATAGGAACTAGGCTGAAATACTATTATAGCACCAATGACTTGGTGCTATTAAGTTTATCTGCCCTTGGACTTAAAAGGATGGTGCGGGTTAGGAATGATGTGGGGCCTCCGTAGGATTGAGTGGGGGTTGGTTGAATAGTATAACATCTGTAACGATGAAAGTGATTAACAAGAGGTAAATCTAAACAGCAAAAACCTTTTGCGGTAGGCAGCCAAAATGGGCTTCGTGCTATCGATAGTATCCCAGCCAGACCTCTCCTCTTCTCTGCTCTCTCTCGTCCCTCTCTCTCTCGTCTCTCTCAAATCCTTCTCTTCTCTGCTTATAGTATAGTATACTATACTATATAGAAACTATATATACTTAATATTAGTATATATATTATATATTTATATATGTATATTATATTATTAGCGTATTATATCGAGTCTATACTCTTATGAGACGATCGCCCTCGTACTCATAAGTCGTTTCGATAATGAGCTCCGATCGGATGATCCAAACCGTTAAAGTGTTATCTTGAGAGCATTTAAAACTCTCTAGAAAATCAAATTTTATAATTTTGACATCAGTTACTCTTCACAAAAAAGATCACAAATTGATAATTTTTAACGAGTATGGGATACCTTGCTAGGTTTAACGTGTAAAAGAATCGGAATCGGTTTGATTTTAATAGAAAATCGTATTCAGTTAACCTAGGTAAGAAGATGAATAACTCCAAATCTTAAATGTGAAGGATTTAATACACCATTTTTTAGGAATGTTCGTTCGATTTGATCGTTCATTTATGCTACTTGATGACTGTTATTATGAATTTCGAAAAATTACGAAAATTTATTTTTATAGACAGTTTCAAATACTCTCTAGATCATAATTTAACGGAAGTGGATCGTCGATTGGGGAAGCACCATCATCGAAAACAACTTATCAGTACAAAGGGCTTCATATCTCATAAGCAGTATAGTAGCCCTACTATATATATAATATACTATATAGTATAGGAGAGAGAGACGAGAGAGAGAGAAGAGAGAGAGGAGAGAGGAGAAGCAGAGGTATGGCTACTGTGCTATTAAGAGCACAGCGAGCCCTTGGTGCTCCCAACTTTCTAACTATCCATCCAATTGTTGAGTAGTTCGTTAGGTGAAAAAGAGATGAAATATTAGGGAGAAATTCATAAAAAGAGAAATTTAAGATACTCAATTTCTCTTCTCCTCTTCTATCCTAACCATCCATCAAATTGATGGAATAGGTTTGAAAAGTTAGGAGGCCACAAAGTTTGTTAGTACTCGCCTGAAGCACCCAGTAGCCCTACTTCTCTCTCTCTCTCCTCTCTCTCCTCTCTTCTATAATATATATATATTATATATATTTAAAGCTAAAATATACGTGCAATGGACGAATAATATTATAATTTATTTTAAATTAATATAAATTTGTTATATTAATATAATCCAAATTTTACAATAAAATTATATTTATAAAAAATTATCTTATTTTATTAAGAAATATTCACAATATCCTACTGTGTTCTTTTTTTATTAACATTGAATATTTTTATATACTTTTGATTTTGATGAATCAAATTTAAATATATGTTTTTAAACTAAAAGCATCAAATTTAATTCATATTTACTTTAAATTTAATTTAAATTTTTGATCCTACTATAATAAAAAAATTAATTGTTAATTCAAATTTGATATCAAAAAATTAAATTTAATTCATAATTTAAACCAAATTTTAATTTAATGTAAAATAGGATGAAAGGAATGCTATTTTTTAACAAATTGATCATAACCGTTGTTTTTATTTGAAATATTTTTTTACAAAATTGATTATAATCGTTCAACAGGATTGAATTTAATATATATATAGGATGCTATTTTTTTAATGTTCTTATTTTGAGATGTTTTTTTAACTAATTGATCACACACCATTCTGTAGAATAGATTTTATATATATAGTAGATTTAAATAAATTGATCATAACCGTTCGTTTTTATTTGAGATATTTTCAACAAATTAATCATAACCATTCGTGGGGAATATTATTTTATTCCTTTTTGGATATAATAGAGATTTAATATATTGATTATAACCGTTCGTTTTTATTTGAAATATTTTTAACAAATTAATCATAATCATTCGTAGGGAATATTATTTTATTTCTTTTTGGATTCCATCTGTCATTGTCGGAATTCCTATACGCTTTTTATATATAGTATAGATATATATTGTCACACCCTAATAATTTCACATCAGATAGGAACGGGGATGAGATTGGGTATATAAGAGACGTAGACATTAGTAATAATAATTGGGCTTAAGCATTTTCAGCCAGTGTTTGGGCCTGACGAGTTATTGTTGCTAGTGAGCTGGGTTGTTACATTAAGATGGTATCAGAGGGGGCTAAACCACAGGTTTAGGATGACCCATAGGATGACCTAAGATATTTAGGCACGTGAGAGCAAGGGGTTATTATGTGGGATTTAGAGTCTCGGTGTGATTTTGAGTCAGATCGGTGTTTGACTCAACCCTGTTTTGCGTCTCAGGAGATGGTGCATTCCCAGTTTGGTAGCCGTGGTGGTGATAGGCGCACTCACACCTGATGGCTTGGATCGTGTTCAGCACCTCGAGGAGCGACTGACGACATTAGAAGGGTTGGTTCAGCGGTTGTTACAGCAGCAGGCGATCGCTGAAACTAGCCAGGCTTTACCTCCTGTCCAAACTTTCAAGGGAGCTATCGATCCTCTTGCTGATGTTGTGCCACCTGCGGTGGCCGATGATGACGTCGTTAGAGCAGCTGGGTCTGTACCGGTGGCTATTGTGACAACAAACCCGACAGCCGTGGCCATCGGAGTGTCTTCTCTTCCGACTGGATATACTATCTTTGTAGTTAGTGGCGATGCTCTTGCAATAGAGCGGGCTCGAGCTAGGGCGAATTTGGTGGAATTCATGAAGTTCAAACCTCCGAGCTTCAATGGCGAGGGTGACAACTCATGGGCTGTTGAAAAGTGGGTTGATCACATGCAGAAGTTATTCTGCGATCTCTACATCGAGGAGAAAGATAAGATCCCTCTAACTGCCCATTTTCTTGAAGGTGATGCTAATCGGTGGTGGTAAGGGCTGCTGGATCGTTGCTATTCTACTAAACCCTTTCCGTCATGGGGTGAGTTTAATGAGATGCTCTTCAATCAGTATTTCATGGAGAGCACTAAGCAAAGTTTAGAGCAAGACTTGGAGAGATTATTACAAGGAGATCGAACTATACAAAAGTACGAGCGAGACTTCTCTCGTATCGTCAACCTGATTCCTCGAGTGGTTCGTTTATTGAGGAGCACCGCATTAAGCAGAAGACTAGTAGAGACAAAGGTAAAGAAAAGAAACGGCCTCGTTCGGGATTCGATGGTGAGCCTTCAAGTAGTAAAAAGCCACGCCAGCATCCTCGATCCTAGCCAGTAGTGAAGAGTGCATAGACTGTCAGTCAACAGCGAGGTGGCAAGTTATGTGCGATTTGCGGTGGTAAGCATTGGACAACAGTTTGTCCCCGTCGGCATAACCATTGTTTCACAAGCGGGCAGGAAGGGCATAAGCAAGCTGAATGCTCCCAAGGATTAGGTGCGATTCATATTGCCACTTCCGCACAGGCGACTCCATTGAAAACCGAGGTAGTGCATTCGCAGCTTTGGCGGGGCATCCCTCAACATCTCTCCAAGGCGAGGGAATGCACTCAGTATCTACAGGTCGAGTTGATAGCGTTGCTCGACGAGAGGACGATTCATCCAAGAATGCAAACATAGGTATAAGCTTCTCTGTGTATCCGTAATGTGACATCCTTTGTAAACTGTTTGGTGATTGCAATGGTGTAGGACGTAAGTATGTTCTGATTTACTACTCTCTGAATTGATGGTCAAGTTAGTTGTGGATTGGTACTATTGAAAATTGTAATTGACCATCGATTGACTAGTGTAGGCCTAGTGTTGATTGCTTAGAGGTTGTCCAGGCTTCAGATTTGTTCCGAAGGTGATAGGATTGGGTCTCATCGGCAAGTTTGGCGATTTTAAATGCCAAAAGGGTGGTAGATGCTGGTAGCACAACCTGGTAGTGATGGATGCGCGCAGTTAGCACGACCCGATGGGTGACACGTGCAGTGAACACAACCCTTGAAGCATTGTCTTGTATGACCAAAGGGTTCGTATCGGTCGTCGGTATAGTATGGTCGAGTGATCCACAAATCCTAATGGATGGTTTGCCACCTACGCAACTTGAGCAACTTGATAGCTAGGACTAGTAATCCATTTTCAGATGGCTAGGAGATGAGTTCAATCTTGGTGATTTTTCGGAGTTATTCTCCACTGTGATTATACCCTACGTAGGTCAAGTTGTTGAACGTGAGAGGAGGTTCGATCTACCTGGTTTCGATAGATGGGGTCTCGGGTCGATACCATAGGAGATCATAGAAAGTGTTAAGGCTTGATGTTTTCACATGGTGTATGTGAAATGTTTTCACATGGTGTATGTGAAGTTGTACCCTCAGTTTATACTTGGGGATATGGTATCAAGTTTCGAGGACGAAACTTCTTTTAGGGGGAGGGGGGTGATGTAATATCCGGGTATTTTACAATAAAATTTCAAAAAAGAGTACTTTATTTTGCTAATAGATGCAGCTTTCGACGAAATGATAAGTGCAACGTTCAGTGTTGTAAGTCCTATAATGGACCTTGATGCAATTATGGCATGATTTGATGATATTTTTGGGATGAATTTTCATACGTGCAAATTTGCCAAAGTGGAGTAATTATGTGAAAAGCGCGACATTTCATATGTCAATTTGCATAATTTTTAAGGTGGGGGAACTTATGAGCTAAACACACCTATGGGTGAGTTTTGGATTTGAAATTGTGATCATGAGGGATTGAATTGCAATTTTTGCATTTGGTGCAAATGGGGACTGTGCGTGAAGGGGTTATCATTTTATGTAAAAAAAAATTGGAATTTTCATAAGTGGTAGGACTCATATGAAACTAGACTCAAAGACGAATGTGTGGACGTAAGTTTCATCAAATTCTGAGGTTCCTGTGTAAAATGGCATGAAGTCAAAGTGGGAGAGTCGAAATCGAATAAGGGATCATTTTGCAAAAGTGCAACATTTAACGCGCAAAACTGCAAAATCCTCTAATCGGTAGGGCTTTTATGCAAATTTGCATTAGCTGTGGAGCATGAGCAAAAAGGCAACAGTTGAGGAGTAAGCTGTAATTGTTACAATGAGTTAAGATTGTATATACATATACATATACATATATATATACCACTCAACCCTAGGGGACCACTATTAACCAAACCGGGGACCACTATCATCCTAACCACACATCTCTTTATCTAATGGTTGAAAACTTATGAGTACAAAGGGAGCTATACTCATAAGAGTATAGTAGCCCTAGCCTATATGTACACACACACACACACACACTGTGAGATCCCTGGTGTTTGGCTGTGGGGGCTTGTCGACAGCTCTGGAGAGTGTCGGGACAAGTCCGAGTCGCGTTGGCGTCAAATAGACGCAAAACGGACTCCGTGCGACGCGAGGGCAGCATTCAGCGAAGGAATCTGCGAAACAGCAGATTTTCCTGCTTGCTGTACCGGTACAAGTGTATGCTGTACCGGTACAACCAGCGCGGGGAATGCTTGCTGTACCGTTACAAGGGTTTTCTGTACCGGTACAAGCTACGCGCACAGATTTAGCTGCTCTCGGGTTGGCTCTTGTACCGGTACAGGAGCCGTGTACCGGTACAAGGGAGTAGGTAAAGGGCTAAAACGGTAAAATCTCACCTCGTTTGTATCACCCCTCACTCCCCTCTATTTAGCTTCGTGTAGAGAGAGAGAGAGAGGTCTTCTAGCTGCAACTCTCCATCTCTCTCACTCTTCCACCCGGTTGGAAGCAAGGAAGGAGTTACTTGGAGTTTCGTCGCCGACGTCGCGCCGCGGGATCGTTCGAGCACGTATTTGACGCCGGGACTTTGCGAGGAGATCGAGCGAGCGTACGACTACGCTGTTCTTGACGTCGCGCCGAGGTTCGACGCTGTTGAGGTGGGTAATTCGGCATCTTTCTTGGATTTTGGGCAAGTATTACTATTTCTACTCGGTTAGTAGCTGTTTTGCTGAAATTCGCCGTCGACTGTTCGTATTTCAGCTCGTTCTCCGCGTAGGAACGTCGGATCGCGTCGAGGCTTGGTTCGTTGGATTCGGGACTTCGAGAGGAATCCACGAAGCCCTCACTTGCCAGATTTGGTGAAGGTTAGCTCGGTCGAATTCCGCTCCTACTCAGCAGCTGTGAATTTCTGGACTGAATCGAGGATCCTAAATTGTTTAGCTTGGCGTTAGCTCGTCTACCGGACTTGGAGGTCCCCAGTTGATCTGGCAGAGGTTGTCCTGGTTCGAGGCTTCGTTCGCTGCCTGGATTTAGCTGTTGAGGTGGGTTACATCGGCTTTACTCCTAAGTTCTTATTGGTCGACATGTATAGATCTTGATTTCGGTAAATTGTGTTAGCTCAAATTCATGGACTATATGTAGATTGTGAAATCTGAATTTTGGAGCATGTTTATAAATTAAGTAGATTATACATGTTGGACTTGGAATTTGAATTAGGAGAAAACCTGCGATTTGGACCTGTCATCAGTTTTAACTACCTGATTTAGCTCCAGGAGCCGTTAGAAAATTGTACTGTCACAGTTTCTTCGAGACGAGTACTCCAGATAGTTTAGAATGTATTTACACTCGTGCTGGTTTGCCGAGTGGATTTTTACAGGGTCGTTCAGGTTATTTCGGACTGTTGGGTGCTGTCAGAGCTGACGGTGGACCCGTATCGCCTTTTTGGCGTCAGATTGTGCCGAGGGCACGTTACCTGTTGGTTGTTAGACCGGTTTGAGTCGATTACTTGACTTTAGCTAGTTGGAGCCTGATTGAGCTCGACAGAGATACGCTGCATACTCGGTTGGGTAGCGCCCACGAGTGCCACTCCGGAGTCAGGCTGGTGCTTTCGCGTTGGTGTCGCTCATGCCAGTTGGACTTGCTCTCCACGAACTAGTCATTGTGGAGGTAGCTGGTCAGTCGCAACGGGGCAGGGACGGGTATATTCACAGTCCCGGGGACGGGTATGCTTACAGTCCCGATTTGGATTGGGTCAGATTTGACATTTCCTACAGTCGGTTAGTATAGAGCATGATAGTGTAGTGGATGATAGCGGTAGAGTGTACTTCCTGCTTTTTCTTCTATCCTTGCTCCCTTCTGTAGACTTAGTGGGTGACCGATGTCGTTTTGAGCGGTACCCACTGAGGACTACTTATTTTTACAGTAGTTCTCACGCCCAGTTGTTATTTATGTTTTGCAGAGCCACAGGTGCCGGCTGCTGCATCTTCCGCCGATCAGGATCGAGGCAAGGGCGTTGCGAGCTAGAGCCCTACCCGACAGTCAGAGCTAGAGGCTTTCCCCTACTGCAGGTAGTTGTTGTTTTGGAGTTTATGTACATAGTTGTTTAAATCGCCAGTGCGAGTAGTTTTGTATTTTGGATGCTACCTATGTATATGAAACTCAGTTATTTAGTTGTTCTTGAGCAGCTCTATGCTACTGTTTGTAGTATCGTTTTTCTACAGGTACTTTGACGCTTCGTATACAGGGGAAATTCCTTTGTATACGGCGGATTTGTCGACGTGCCCGGGGAATGTGATATCCGGGGCTTGACACACACACACACACACACATATTGTCACGCCCCGGATTACCACGTTTTTCCGAGCACGCAAACAGACCCGCCATATATATAGAAATTTTTCGTGTATACAAAGCGATAGCTGTACCTGTAAACAAGTCATAGCTACGTACAACCAAGTGTATAAAGCTGTTAGAATTAAAACATATATATAAAACATAAAGTATTCACTGTATAAACAACAACAACCACATCACCTCGCTCCAGCGAGTAAATAAAACATAACGTATGTACATGAATACAACGCATTACCTCAGACGGGTACTCCGCTAGCACGACGGCCAAGACTGGTAGGGATCTAGCTCGCGACTCCTTTACCACGATCAGAATCAGCAACAGCAGCAGCCGCAGACGAAGGCTCTGCAAAAGATGTTAACAACTAGGTGCGAGAACTACTACAAAATAGAGTAGTCCTCAGTGGGTACCATCACCGACCTCAACGGCCCACCCACTAAGTATACAGTAATATGTGCAAAGGATAGTAAGGAAAGCTGAAAAGAACTCTACAGCTACATGCCACTATACTATCGCTAACTAACATAGACTATCTGTAGACATAAACATGCATCACCCTGACCCAATCTCACTAGGGCAACCCAAATGGACCCACCACGGGGATGGCCGTTCCAAGTAAACGGTCCAAAACAGGACGGCTGCGACATCAACGCAAGTCAAAGCCTGACTCCGGAGTGGCACTCGTGTGCACGACCCAATCGAGTATGCAAGCGTGTCTCTGCCGAGCTCAATCAGTCTCTTACAGGCTGTAGTCAATGCAAATGGGTCTAACCAGTCTAACAACCAAAGCTCGCATACCCTTGGCACAATCCGATGCAAATCTGGGTCCACCGTCAACCACGACGGCACCCGACAGTACGGAATAGTCTACACACTACTGTAAATCGAGCTCGGCCCCTAAGCACGAGCGTAAACTCACCCTACACTAATCTGTGTATCCAGTACGCACTAACAGCGGGGATACAAAAGAAAAACAGCTCCTGAAACTAAATCTGGTAACTTTTCAGAAAATAATAGTGTAGGGTTTAACGTTCTTTCTCCTAAGTCAATTCCCAGTTCAACATGTAACAAATATTCTAAAATTTAAGCATCAAATTCAGATTCCATAAAAACTATGCAAATCAAAAAATTCAAGCTACCAAATATGATACTACACATAAATCAATACATGCTGACACTCGACTTAGAAGGAAATCCGACGATTTTAGCAAATATTAATCCACCTCGACCGCTCGTCCAACGTCGGCTAGAGGTCGAAAAGAGAAACTCCGTGTGCGCTTGACCTCCGATGGCCTCAACCGGACAACCCACGCACTCGACCGATCCTCCGAGCAAGCGAAGACTCTACACGAGCTCGATCCTCGACTTCCCAACGAGCGGCGTACACAAGCTAGAAAGAGAGAGGGAAAAAAAGCTATATGAGTTTCTTAAGCTTCTCAGGTAGATAACTATGCTGAGGGTAGGTGGCGATATAATCCAACACCAAAAAGACCAAAATACCCCTCACAAACTCACTTTCCACCTGGAGTACCAGTATTCGGCCCTTCAATTTGCAGTCTCGCGTGCTGGGTACCGATACCAGCCCGATGCAGTACTGGTACCCGAGCTCGATACCGGTACTCGACAACAGGTACCGGTACTCAGCATCAACATACGGAAACACGAGAGCATCCTGTTCTGAACTCTCACTGGGGTACCGGTACTCCTCTCTGGTACCGATACTAAACACTGAAATCCTACACTTTGCAGATTTCAGTGTCAGAACTCTACTCTCGCATCGCGCTGAGTCTGTTTTGCATCTATTTCGGGCCGAAAGGACTCTGACTTGTCTCGACACCCACCAGACGTGTCGACAAGCCACAGATGCTGAAGTCACACAGACCGCTAAACACCAGGGACACTACATCCTCCCCCACTATAAAAAGTTTTATACTCAAAACTTTCAATCATACCTCAATCCTGAGCCTCAAATAAGTAAGGGTAGGACTCCTGCATCACAGCCTCTAGCTCCCACATCACCTCACGCTCCTCGTGATTACTCCATTGTACCTTCACGTACGGTATGACCCAGTTGCGCAATTCTTTCGTCTCACGAGCAAGAATCTGCACCGGTCGCTCCTCGTACCTCAGGTCCTCACCTATCTCAAGTGGAATGAAGTCAATCACGTGTGAGGGATCAAACACATATCTCCTCAACACCAAGACATGGAATAATTCGTGGACACCAGGAAGGCGCGGTGGAAGTGCAATCCTATAAGCCACTGGCCCGACTCGCTCCAAAACCTCGAAAGGGCCAACAAATCGTGGACTGAGCTTTCCATGAACTCCAAATCTGCGAATCCCTCGGGACAGCGAGACTTTCAGGAAAACATGATCACCAACCAGAAATTCCAAGTCTCGTCTCCTAGTATCAACATAGTTCCTCTGTCAACTCTGGGCGGTCTCAAGATGTCGTCGCACAACCCTTACCTTCTCCTCTGCCTCCATCCGAATCTCAGGCCCCAAAGTCTTTCTTTCACCCACATCACTCCAATACAAGGGTGATCGACACTTGCGTCCATACAACGCTTCAAACAGAGCCATTCGAATGCTCGCTGGATAGCTGTTGTTGTACGCAAACTCAACAAATCTCAAGTATCGATGCCACCCTCCTCCAAAAATTCAGGACACAAGCTCTCAACATGTCCTCTAGAGTCTGAATGGTCCTCTCTGACTGACCATCTGTCTGTGGATGAAATGCGGTACTGAAGTAGAGCTGCGTACCCAAAGCCGTCTGAAAGTTCCTCCAAAAATGCGAGACGAATCTCGGATCTCTATCTGATACAATCGAGGTAGGTATTCGATGTAACCTCACTATCTTATCTAAGTATAGCTGGGCGAGTCGCTCTCTGGACCAAGTGGTCTACACCGGTAGGAAGTGAGCAGATTTGGTCAGTCTGTCCACTATCACCCATATAGCATCAAATCCATCCTGTGCTTTCGGTAAACTCACGACAAAATCTTTCGTGATCTGCTCCCATTTCCACTCAGGCATTGAAAGATTCTGAAGCTTGCCAGCAGGTACACAATGTTCTGCCTTCATCTGTTGGTAAGTTAGACACTGAGCCACCATCTGCCAATGTCCCTCTTCATTCCATTCCACCAAAAGTGTATCTTTAAATCCTTATGCATCTTGGTTCCACCAGAGTGAACCGTATAAGGCGAGTAATGAGCATCTCTCAAAATCTCCACTCGGATCTCTGAATCCATAGGCACACACAGTCGGTCCCTGTACCGCAATACTCTCGAACTATCCACAGTAAAGGCCTCCGCCTGTCCCCTCTCAATCTGCTCCCGGATCCTCAATAAATGGGAGTCTCCACTCTATTTCTCTCTAATCCTATCAAACAGCGTGGGCTGCAAGATCATAGACATCAGGCCCCAAAGTCTTTCTTTCACCCATATCACTCTAATGCAAGGGTGATCGACACTTGCGTCCGTACAACGCTTCAAACAGAGCCATTCGAATGCTCGCTTGATAGCTGTTGTTGTACGCAAACTCAACAAATCTCAAGTATCGATGCCACCCTCCTCCAAAATCCAAGACACAAGCTCTCAACATGTCCTCTAGAGTCTGAATGGTCCTCTCTGACTGACCATCTGTATGTGGATGAAATGCTGTATTGAAGTGGAGCTGCGTACCCAAAGCCGTCTGAAGGCTCCTCAAGAAATGTGAGACAAACCTCAAGTCCCTATTAGATACAATCGGGGTAGGTACTCCATGTAACATACCTCATCCAAGTATAGCTAGGCAAGTCGCTCTCTGGACCAAGTGGTCTGCACTTGTAGGAAGTGGACAGACTTAGTCAGTTTGTCCACAATCACTCATATAGCATCAAATCCACTCTGTGCTCTCGGTAAACCCACGACAAAATCCATCATGATCTGCTTCCATTTCCACTCCGGCACTGGAAGATTTTGAAGCTTGCCAGCAGGTACACGATGTTCTGCCTTCACCTGTTGGTAAGTCAAACACTGAGCCACCATCTGCAAATGTCCCTCTTCATTCCATTCCACCAAAAGTGTGCCTTTAAACCCTTATACATCTTGGTTCCATCAGGGTGAACCGTATAAGACGAATAATAAGCCTCTCTCAAAATCTCCACTCAGATCTCTGAATCCATAGGCACACACAGTCGGTCCCTGTACCGCAATATTCCCAAACTGTCCACAGTAAAGGCCTCTGCCTGTCCCCTCTAATCTGCTCCCGGATCCTCAATAAATGGGAGTCTCCACTCTATTTCTCTCTAACCCTATCCAACAGAGTGGGCTGCAAGATTATAGACATCAGCCTTGCGGTAGCCCCAGGGGACACAATCTCGAGCCTCAGTGACTGCAACTCCTCAAGTAACGGTCTCTGCTGAGTGATCAACAAACTCAAACTCTACACTGATTTCCTGCTCGACGCATCTGCAACCACATTCACCTTACCGGGGTGATACTGAATGCTGATATCATAATCCTTCAATAACTCCAACCATCGGCGTTGCCTCAGGTTCAACTCCTTTTTGGTGAACAGATACTTGAGACTTTTATGATCTGCAAAGATCTCACAGTGCTCACCATACAGATAATGCTGCCACAACATCAGAGCAAACACCACCGCGACAAGCTCTAAGTTATGCGTAGGATAATTCTTCTCATAATCCTTCAACAACCGAAAAGTATAAGCAATTATCCTACCATGCTGCATCAAAACACAACCCAACCGTTGTGCAATGCATCACTGTAGATCATAAATCCTTTCCCTATAACTGGGAGGTTAAGGATAGGAGCCAACATCAACCTCTGCCTCAACGCCTCGAAGCTCCTCTGACAATCCTCACTCCAGACGAATTCCGAGTCAATCGAGTGAGGGTTGTGGAAAGCTTCGCAAAGCCTTCCCAAACCGGCAGTAATAACCAGCCGATCCAAGGAAGCTCCTCACCTCGGTAATCATCGTCGGTCTGGGCCAATCCCGAATAGCATCAATCTTTTTCGGGTCAATTGCTACTCCAGCTGCAGAAATTACATGGCCCAAGAAAGAAACCTCTCGAAACCAAAACTCGCACTTCTTCAACTTAGCATACAACTTCTTCTCCCTCAGAAACTGTAATACTATCCTCAAGTACTCCTCGTGCTCAACATCACTCCGAGAGTAAATTAGAATATTATCAATGAATACTACCACAAATCTATCCAAGAACAGCTTAAACACTCGATTCATCAAATCCATAAATGCGGCAGGGGCATTAGTCAATCCAAAAGGTATCACTGTGAACTCATAATACCCGTACCGAGTCTGAAAAGCCGTCTTGGGAACATCCTCGGCCCTCACCCTCAATTGGTGGTAACCTGACTGAAGATCAATCTTCGAAAAGATGCAAGATCCTTGCAGCTGATCAAACAGATCGTCGAAGCGCGGCAAAGAATACTTGTTCTTGATGGTCACTTTATTCAACTCTCGGTAATCCACACACAGTTTTAGCGAACCATCATTCTTCTTTACAAATAATACCGGCACTCCCCAAGGCGACACACTGGGTCCCACATACCCCTTATCCATCAAATCCTGAAACTGCGCCTTTAGCTCTCTCAGCTTTGCGGGTGCCATTCGGTAGGGTGCCTTTGAGTTGGCGTAGTTTCAGGAACCACGTCAATCACAAACGCAATCTCTCTATCCGGCGGCATAGTCGTCAGCTCCGGGGGAAAGACATCCGAAAACTCGCGAACTACAGGGATATCCTCGAGTCCTGGTGCCGCCGTAGGCACCTCTACTATCGTTGCCAAGAAAGCAATACATCCTCGGCTCATCAGCTGTCTAGCCCTCGCTGAAGAGATCCAAGTGGCAAACAGCGTACTCCTGCAGCCTCTGAAAGTGAACTCCTCCGGGCTTAGCTCGTGGAACGTCACTATCCTCACTCCACAATCGATCGCCGCATAGTACCGAGCCAGCCAATCCATGCCAGCACTACATTAAAGTCCTGCAACTGCCTCAAGACCAACAGGTCTGCAGGCATAATCCAAGAGCCTAACTACACAAGACAAGCCCAACAACACTCCGCCACATGTAACACATGGTCAGAAATCTGCTTCTCGCATGCATGCAACAGCGGCCCTATCTCTAGTCCATGCAATGATGCAAATGCTCAACTAACAAAAGAATGCGATGCACCGGTATCAAATAAAGCACGAGCTCTAATACCAGAAATCAAAATGATATCTGCCACCACACGGTTTGCTGCTGTTGAGTCTCAACCTTAGCTGCATACACCTTGCCACTCGATGCCTGCTGTCGCTGCTCACTCTGCCGCAACACTGAAGCTCTGTCAGCCTGACTATAGCTCGGTGGCGCTCCATAGGTCTACTGGGGTACCGGCGGAGTTGACGTCGTCGAAGGTGCTAGTGATGCCGCTCGGGGACAAGCCACCCGCAGATGCCCTGGCTGTCCACATCCAAAACATTGGCCCTCTCTCTACTCACAATAACGAGGCCAGTGCAGTCCCCCACAAATAACACATTGCGAAGTCCCCTGCTGCTGACGCTGCTGACGAGATCCCCCAGACCACTATCACCTGCTACTAGTCTGTCCTCCGTCATCTGGAACTAGGGGCTTCCTATCCTGACTCTACCCAAGCGTCGTCGCCCGCTCACAGACTAATACAGCTCCTCTCTCAACCTACAACGCCTGCTCAATCGACGCGTCCAAGGTCCTCAACCTCTGCGCCTGAACCAAAACAAAGATCCCTAGCCTCAGGCCTCTCTCATACAGGTAGACCTTGTGGGCTTCATCCCTGGCTAAGAACGGAACACAGTTCAGAAGCCTAGTGAACTCTCAAGTGTACTTCTGAACTGACTGCTCCCCCTGCTATAGCTTCTTTAGGTCATCCTTGAGTTTTTGCTTCACGCTGTTTGGGAAATAGGCCCCATACAGCAGTTCACAAAACTCGTCCCACCTCATCTGTAGGGCAACCAAACCTCTATTCTGTCGCATCCTCCTCCACCGACATGCGCATCACCTGCCAAACAAGGCACAGACAAATGTACCTCCTCTTGCTTCGATATAAACAGATCCTCAAATAGCTTCTCCATCGCACTCACCCATGCCTCTACCACCCAGGGCTCGGTGCGACTACCATCGAAGTGCGGCGGATCAAACCGACAAAAACGAGCGAGCCTCTCTGTCATCCGCTCCTGCTCGGCCTCTGACATCTGCGACGCCTCTCCTGGAGGTGCAACTGGTATTGTAGGAGCTGTCGCTGGTAGGGGTACAGCTGTGGCTCGTGCAGCCACTGGAGTAGTCAGAGGTGGCGCCTACTGCTCTAACGCTCTGTGTGCGGTACTCGACTGCTGAGTAAACATCTCACACATTCTCTGTAGTAACACCCCCTGTTGCCTAGTCACCTCAATCAAGGCAGCCAACTGCTCTCTCAAATCAGGGGGGTGCACTCAGTCCCACCTGCTCCGTCATCTCCGATAGCGCGGAACGGTCCTGCGTTGGCGGTCAGTGTCGATACATGGCTACCTGAAACCAAAACAAAGGTAAGATTCAAAACACAACAACTCTCGACCCAATCAAGCGAAAGTCTAGAAGGTCGCCCCTGTTCCTCCTTATCATGCCCTGAGCTGCAGCGAAAGCCCGCCGGGCGCGTGCCCAGACCCGCCGTGCATACTAAAAACCACAATCTGCACAAGACGTCTACAACAGTCAAAGAGAGCAATAGAAAAATCCATCCTAAATATGGTAATCAGAGCGAGAATGCACAACAGCTAGATACAAAAATTTTGGAACTAAAATCTCAAGATTACAACAATTCTAACCAAGGGTATAAAATGAATACATAGGATCTCACATAATGTACAGTACATCACAACACTAAGCCACTAAATAAATTTGTAGGTTCATCTATTACACGTCGTGAGGCTCTAGCTAGTCGTTGCCTCCCTTGCCACGATCCCTAGCCTTTCCCGCTACGGAAGGCTCTGAAACAAAAACAACCAACCAATGGGGATGAGAACTATTAAACAATAGTTCCCGGTGGGTAAGCCGCCGAGAGTGACGAAATACACCACTAAGTCAACTGAGGCATAGATATGATATAGGAAGTATGAAATATAAATACAACAGGTAATCGAATAATCTCAACTTTATCATGCCTCTATATGAAATGTCTCTATCATGTATATAAATTCCATCTCTATAATTACATGCAAAAGTAGTTATGTATGCAACAATAAATTGCTAGTCCATATTTAAACCATGATTATTTAATATGGTATAATTCTCATATTGTCATTAACATCATATGGTTATAGTCATCATTGAGCTATTCTTCTACATTTAACATCACAAGTGTAGGTTACAAATACTAAGGGTGTCAATGCAACAATGTTCCACAAAAAAAAAAACCTCCCTCTACTATGAATGCGTCAAATCTCAATATAGGGTAACCATACAATAGATGAACAACATATTAGGTATGCATCCATAAGTATCAAGGGTATCAACTTACTAGTATGTCCAATATAATGTCAAGTCTAATTAACTCTTGGTTAACATATTTCAATTCATCAGGATCTACTCAAGTGTAGTCCGACTTGTGTCGTCTAATTGCCCGTGGTAGTCCAACATTTCCCCTTTAGGAATGTGCCTATCCCATGCCGGCCCAGTAGGCACCCAATACCGCACGAGCGAGCATCTGTCGCGTAGGCCAACTCTGGAGTGCCGACTTGAGAGGAGCGACCCTCACAAGCATGTGCGAATGAGCACAAATGGCAAGCAAGCATGACCATCATCTTAAGTACACGGTCGTCATGTCTCAAACATGGTATAAATACTAGCAACCCAAAGGTCTAGTTCTATGTCATAGTGTACAAGTTTAACCATTCACTAAGTCCAATGCCTCTTTATGACATTGTTGTTTTCTATATTATCGCACATGTCCTAAGCACGTGAAGAGGTTCACATTTCATTATTCTAATGAAAATGGTTCTATGACTCATTCATGAACCTAGTTATGTGTGCTACTATCACTATAATACCATATGCAAAAAGGGTAATCTTCTAATGTCAAATCCAATGAACCCCACGGGTGTCTTATCAAGTCATAATATATGTCATGCATATGCCTTTCTATATGATGCCTCCACTTCATGGAGTATATAAATATCCATACATAGCCATGCAAATGTTTAATTTTCATTGAACTACTCAAGTATATACTTATCATTTACATATCATTTGCATATTCCAATATATGAAACTCCTACATGCCTTTAGCATAAGGTTTCATCTATCAACTCATAGGTCGGCAACATAATGTTTACAATTATATATATGTGCATCACTACATGAGCCTCCTCTACATAGAATATAAAATTATCATACAAATGCATAGCTTTCTTTTACTCATACAACATGTACTATAACATACTTTACTTTTTACTATAGTGAGTACATCAACCATCTTATGCATCATATGGATGTCAAGTATTCAAACTACATCAATCATCGTATCTAAAATACGAAATCTCATTTATCAACTTAAGGGTCAACATAATATTTTTTTTTTTTTAGAGAGATAGGTAGCACACTACTCGCTTCGTTTATTCATTTAGAAATAAACTCAGCTGGAAATGTGAATCAACTAGGATTCGAACTTGGGTCTCGGGTATCAACCACTAAGCCCTTTGCCACTTGCTCTAGGGACGGTCAGTGGGTCAACATAATGTTACCTGGTTAACTTAGTTATTCATCTAAACTAAGTACAATATTCATGGCTCTATATCAAATGGTTAACATGTCGTACATCATGCTCATCTTTATCTAGCAAGTAAATTAGTTGCAAAGTCCACTAGTTCCATTAGCCCTCTAGAGTCTCAAATGACCTAGAATTCATCTCTATTATGCATTCCTACAAAGCACCAAAAGGAACATGTCCTCGGACTATAATTTCATAGATACAACATGCATGCTTTCATCAATTATTCTCTACTACATAGAGCATACAAAATGTTATACATAACATGTATATTTCAAGCACTCTAAAATTCTATTATGGCATAAATATCATGATTATGCAACAATTAAGTCCTATAACATCATAGGAGACAGGGGGAGTTCACCCATTTCGGTGAGGTCAAACCCACCGGATCACATCCGAACGCTTTCGTTCCTCCGAACGAAGTTGTCCACCGAGTTTCTGGCACCCTAAGAAGAATTCTAAAGGGTTAAAAGCTTCCAAATAACTACTTCGAAAATCTTCGAAAATTGCACAAGAAGTGAAAAAATATCTTAGATCAAGAAGAACTTGATCAAAGCCCAAATCGAGACTAGGAAGCTTCAAATCCAACCTATAAGAGTGTTCTATACTCATCAATTCCATCCCAAAAGCTCATAATAAGAAAACCCCAAAATAAACCCTAGTTTTTTTAAAACTAGGTTTCTCCCAAAACTCATGCAAATCTCTCAAATAGAGGTTAAGAAAAGGTTTCTAACCTCAAAACAAGCTTCAACTTGAGCCATCATGTGCTAGAGTTGAAGTTTGAACCATCAACAAACTCCTCTCATCCATTCCAAGCTCCAAAAGGTAAGCAACAATGGTGGAGAGGAAGAAAAAGAGATCAATCCTAAAAAATACAAGAATCTAGAGGAGAAAATCTAGAGAGAAGGAGAGCAAAACCTACCTCTAACTCTCTCTCAAGCCTCAGCCAACTGAGGAAGAAAGGGGGGTGAAGAGGTATATAAACACATTATAACAATATCCCCATAAGCCCTCCAACAAGCAGAAATTACATCCTGCACGAACAGCAGTTTTCTGCACTGTGTATTGGTACTCTGAAAGGAGTACCGGTACCCTGCACAAAATTCTGCTCAACCTGAGCCTCGGTCAAGCCTTCACACTATGGCGTACCGGTACTCGGCCAATGTGGTACCGGCACCCGGCAACCCAACAGCTCAAACCCGAGAGCAACTTCTCTCGGTTATACAGGGGAGTTCCGGTACCATCTCTCTGGTACCGGTACTCAGCACCCCAAAACCTACTGTTTGTAGGTTTTGGTGCTCGCGTTCTCATGACACGAGCAATTAGTCGGTACTCAGTCAACGACCTTCGAAATCACCGGGAATAGAGCAAGACACTATTCTAACACTGGGACCTTACAATTTGCCAAAGTTTAGTGTGTTATACTCCTCAAAATTATGCCGTCTGCAGCTGACATAATTTTCTTGACAGAAACAAACACTCCTTCAGTCACTCTCTCCACTCTAGGAGGAGTTAAACAACTCAATTGTCGACTTTCGCGATAAGTCACGTCTCTCGCGTCTTGACTTCCTAAGGTTTGTCAAGCCTAGGGTTTCTAGGTCCAAAAGACCTAATTCTAAGTTCTGATACCAACTTAATCCGTCACGTCCCGGATTACCACGTTTCCTCGGGCACGCGAACAGACCCTCCGTATACATAGAAATTTTTCGTGTATACAAAGCGATAGCATTACCTGTAAGCAAGTTATACCTACAACCTAGAGTATAGAGCTGCTAGAACTGAAATATATATATAAAACATAAAGTATTCACGGTACATACAACATCAACCACATCATCTCACTCCAGCAAGTAAACAAAACATAAGGTACGTACATGAATACAACGCACTACCTCTGACGGTACTCCGCTAGCACGGCGGCCAAGACTGGTAGGGATCTAGCTCGCGACTCCCTTACCACGATAAGAATTAGCAACAACAGTAGCTGCAGACGAAGGCTCTGCAAAAGGTGTTAACAACAGGGTGTGAGAACTACTGTAAAACAGAGTAGTCCTCAGTGGGTACCGTCACCGACCTCAACGGCCCACCCACTAAGTCTACAGTAATATGTGAAAAGAATAGTAAGGAAAGCCGGAAAGAACTCTACAGCTACATGCCACTATACTATCGCTAACAAACACAAACTATCTGTAAATATAAACATGTATTACACTAACCCAATCTCACTAGGGCTGCCCAAACAGACCCACCCTGCCTGTAACCAAGCTACATCGTACACCACCCACGAGGATGGCCGGTCCAAGTAAACGGTTCAAAACAGGACGGCTGCGACATCAACGCAAGTCAAAGCCTCACTCCGTACTGACACTCGTGGGCGCGACCCAACCGAGTATGCAAGCATGTCTCTACCGAGCTCAATCAGGCTCTCACAAGCTGTAGTCAATGCAAATGGGTCTAAGCGGTCTAACAACCAAAGCTCATGTGCCCTTGGCACAATCTGATGCAAATCTGGGTCCACCGTCAACCACGACGGCACCCGACAGTACGGAACAGTCTACACACTACTGTAAAACGAGCTCGGCCCCTCAGCACGAGCGTAAACTAACCCTATACTAATCTGTATATCCAGTACGGACTAACAGCGGGGATACAAAAGAACAACAGCTCCTAAAGTTAAATCTGATAACTTTTTAGAAAATGACAGTGTAGGTTTAACGAGTTTTCTCCTAAGTCAATTCCGAGTTCAACATGTAACAAATATTCTGAAATAAAGCTCTAAATTCAGATTTCACAAAAACTATATCAGTCGATGAATTCGAGCTACTAATCATAATACTACGCATAAAAAATAATACATGCTGACATTCGACTTAGAAGGAAATCCGATAATTTCGACAACATTAACCCACCTCGAGCGCTTATCCAACATCGGCTAGAAGTCGATAGGAGAAACCTCGCACGCTTGCTCAACCACCGATGGCCTCAACCGGACAACCCACGCGCTCGAGCGATCACCTAGAAAGCGAAGAAGCTAAACGAGCGTGATCTTCAACCTTCTAAACCAATGAGGCAACAAGCTAGAGAGAGAGAGAGAGGGGGAGAGAAGAAACATGCAGTTTCTCCAAGATTAATAGGTAGATCAATATATTGGGGTAGGTGGCGATACAATCCACCATCGAAAAGACCAAAATATCCCTTACCAACTCATTTTTCCACATGGAGTATCGGTACCCAACTTGAATACCGGTACTTGACTCTCTTCTCGCAGTCTCGCGCGCTAGGTACCAGTATCAGCCCGATGCAGTACCGGTACCCGAGCTCGATACCGGTACTCGATAATAGGTATCGGTACTTAGCATCAGACTTGCGCAAATCCGAGAGCATCAATTCTACAATCTCACTGGGGTACCGGTACTTCTCCCCAGGTACCAGTACTCAACACTGAAATCTGGCACTTTGTAGATTTCAGTGTTAGAACTCAACTCTCGCACTGCGCTAAGTACGTTTTGCATCTATTTCGCTCCGAAACAACTCTTACTTGTCCCGACACTCTCCAGACGTGTTGACAAGCCTCAGATGCTGAAATCACACAGGCAGCCAAACACCAGGGACACTACAACCTACCCCGAGCATAGTTATCTACCTGAGAAGCTTGGGAAACTCAGATAGCTTCTTTTCCCTCTTTCTCTCTAGCTTGTCTACACCGCTCATTGGGAAGTCGAGGATCGAGCTCGTGTGGAGTCTTCACTTGCTAGGAGGATTGCTCGAGCGCGTGGGTTTGTCCGGTTGAGTCCATCGGAGGTCGAGCGCGCGCGGGGTTTTTCTTTTCGACATCTAGCCGACGTTGGACGATCTGTCGAGGTGGGTTAATGTTTGCCGAAATCGTCGGATTTCCTTGTAAGTCGAGTGTCAGCATGTATTGATTTATGTGTAGCATCATGTTTTGTAGCTCGAATTCTTTGATTTGCATAGTTTTTATAGAATCTGAATTTGGAGCCTTAATTTCAGAATATTTGTTACATGTTGAACTGAGAATTGACCTAGGAGAAAACTCGTTAAACCTTCACTGTCATTTTTTGAAAAGTTACCAGATTTAGCTTCAGGAGCCGTTGTTATTTTGTATCCCGCTGTTAGTACATACTGGATACACAGATTAGTGTAGAGTAAGTTTATGCTCGTGCTCAGGGGTCGAGCTCGTTTTACAGTAGTATGTACACTGTTCCGTACTGTCGGGTGCCGTCGTGGTTGACGGCAGATCCAGATTTGCATCAGATTGTGCCAAGGGCACGTGAGGCTTTGACTTGCGTTGATGTCGCAGCCGTCCTGTTTTGGACTGTTTACTTGGATCCGCCATCCTCGTGGGTGGTGTACGGTGTAGCTTGGTTACAGGCAGGGTGGGTCCGTTTGGGCAGCCCTAGTGACGTTCGGTCAGTGTGATGCATGTTTATATCTACAGATAGTTTGTATTGGTTAGCGATAGTATAGTGGCATGTAGCTGTAGAGTTATTTCTAGCTTTCCTTACTATTCTTTGCACATATTACTATAGACTTAGTGGGTGGGCCGTTGAGGTCGGTGACAATACCCACTGAGGACTACTCTGTTTTATAGTAGTTCTCACATCCAGTTGTTGACACTTTTTGCAGAGCCTTCGTATGCGACTGCTGTTGTTGCTGATTCTGATCGTGGTAAGAGAGTCACGAGCTAGATTCCTACTAGTCTTGGCCGCCGTGCTAGCAGAATACCCGTCAAAGGTAGTGCGTTGTATTCATATACATACGTTATGTTTTGTTTTCTCGCTGGAGTGAGGTGATGTGGTTGATGTTGTATGTATAGTGAATACTTTATATTTTATATATATTTTTTAATTCTAACAGCTCTATAATCTTGGTTGTAGTTATAACTTGCTTATAGGTACAACTATCGCTTCGTATACACGAAAAAGTTTTATGTATACGGCGGGTCTGTTGGCGTGTCCGGGGAAACGTGATAATCCGGGGCGTGACATACGTCACGTGGGCCAGGTTGAATTCATATATATATATATATATATATATATATATATATCACGTANTATATATATATATATATATATATGTCACGCCCCGGATTACACATTTTCCGGGCACGCCGACAAATCCGCCGTATTACAAAGGAATTTTCCCTATATACGAAGCGATAACTGTACCTATAAATCATACAGTACTACAAACAGTAGTACAGAGTTGCTAGAGTAAACAGAAGCTAAACAAACGGAGTTCCATATACATAGTCCAATACCAAAAATACAGAGCTACTCGCACTGGCGAGTTAAGTATACTATGTACATGAACTCAAAACAAAACATCTACTTGTAGTAAGGGTACCTCTAGCTCGGCACGTCTGGTAGGGCTCTAACTCGCGACACCCTTGCCTCGATCCTGATCAGCAACAGCAGCAGCCGACGACGATGGCTCTGCAAAAATGGGGTAACAACAGGGCGTGAGAACTACTGTAAAACAAGTAGTCCTCACTGGGTGCCGCCCTCAACAACATCGGTCCACCCACTAAGTCTACAAAAGGGAGCAAAGGTAGTAATAAATGCTGAAATAAAAATCTACAGCTACATTTATTACACTATCATGTTCTATGCTGACCTACTGTAGCAATGTCAATCCTGACCTAATCTCTTTAGGGACTATAAACATACCCGTCCCAGGGACTGTGAATACACCCGCCCCGCCCAGTTGAGACTATCCAGCTACCTCCACACTAATCAGTCCGTGGAGAGCAAGTCTAATTGGCATGCACGACACCAACGCAAAAGCACAGCGCCCGCCTTCGGAGTGACACTCGTGGGAGCTACCCAACCGAGTATGCAGCGTATCTCTGTCGAGCTCAAACAGGCTCCAACTAGCCAAAGTCATGTAAACAGGGTCAAAACAGGTCTACAAACCAAACCCACGTGCCCTCGGCACAATCTGGAACCAAAACAAGAATCTGGGTCCACCGCCAACCCGGACGGCACCCAACGACCCAAAACAGCCTAAACTCTGCTGAAAAAATAAGCTCGGCACCCCAGCACGAGCGTAAATGCCTTCTAAACTACCCCAGGTATCCGTCGCACTGATACTGCAACGATACAGTCAAACCACGGCTCCTAGAGCTAAATCTGGTAGTTTAAGCATATGACAGGTCAAAACGTAGGTTTTCTCCTAAGTCAATTTTTCAATTCCAACATGTGTAAATGTCACTTATTTAGCATGCTTAAATTCAGGTTACAGCCACAGCTTATCACTGAATTTAATCTAATCACATTATAGACCGAACAACAAAACATACATGTCGACTATACATCTACTCATTACTTAGGAGTAATCCGATGCAAACCCACCTCGAGAGCAATTCCCTGGCAGCAAGAAGGCCACAATTGCTGGAAGTCTCAGCTGGAATCACCCACAACCAGCAACCAAGCTACTCGAAAGATCTACATCCAAAATCCATCAAAATCCATCAATTCACCAAAATTTTAGCACTTAAGCTTAATTATCTTAACTCTAATGTCAAAACTCACCTAAAGGTCCCCAATTCATGTGAGGACAGTCCCAAATCCAGTGAATGATGATGAAGAATGTGCCTCAGGTCCAAAACCCCGCTGCTTCCAAAGATAGCATCAAGAACAATTCAAAAACCCACAATTCTGTCCAAATACAATAGCAGCAGAGTAAAACTTGAGTTCGACCAAGCTAACCTCAACGAAATTATGCAATTTAGGGCTTTGTGGATTCCTCAGGAAGTCTAGAATCCAGCAAACCAAGTTTCGTCGAAATCCGATATCCCTACGTCGCGCACGAGCCAAAACACTAAAGATCGTCGCTGAAGAACTGCAGATCAGCACCTATCAAGCTTGGAAATTCGAGGGTAGAAGATGAAATCCAAGGGTTCACTACAAAGGAGGAGTGAAAAGAGCTCACCAGGGTCACCTTCCATCTATTTATAGGCTGCTGGGAGGATAAAATAAGCCCCAAGAGAAGCAGCTGTAATCTGGTGTCCCTACAGAAACGGGCGTTTCTGGGCTCCCGGAACCATGTACTGGGCGACCGAAACATCCAGGCTGTACAAATCATCCTCCTCGGATTCTCCGCTCACGGTGTGCTGCGCCCGTAAACGGCTCTGGCGGACCTCACCTACCACCCTGCCACGCGTCGAAGCAAACGATATTCACGATGTAGAATTTCCGGACCCACTTCTGGGCGCCCGGAACATAGGGTCCGAATTGGCTTCCAGTTTCAGTTAATTTACCACTCAGTTCTGGGCGACCTAAACCATGTTCTGGGCGCCCGAATCTGGCAAAACTTCAATTTTGCTTATTTGAGTGCGCCGAGTCCAATTCTGCATCAAATTCGTGCAGAATTGACTCCGACTCAGTCCGACACTCTCCAGA
>NC_033633.1:3754151-3759344 GCF_001540865.1 Ananas comosus | reverse complement strand
TACCAAGGCCCTCGGGTCTTTGCGGGCAAAGACATCCCTGTGGTCTAATGTCGACGAAGAGAACCCCGAATAAAATAGGAGGGTCGTCGGATATTTATCTACCTTCCACTGGGACCACTCGAGAAAAGTGAGGAGGAAACATCACTTGGGAACCTAAAGTAGAAGATGGGAGCTTAAAGGTTCGAACTATCCACGACTAGACGTCAAGAAGTCGCTGCTAGAAATCACAAAACCGAGCACGCGCTGCATCCCTATAGCCTAAAGCTGCTTTGAACCAAACGACCTAAGATCTGAAGGACTCCTTAGGTGTTTCGGGATTTAACGTATTAAAGCAACTCCAATCGAACCAGCTTGAGTTCAAAATGAGACGACGATAACATAAACCTGTCTTAACACCCAAAAACTTAACAAGAACTACGATAGAAACCTTCGTCGCCCCAAAACCTGGACTCCGTGTAAGAAGTAGTAGTAAGTGACCTAAACCCTGACAGGAGTGTACTTAACCCCTGGAAATCCACTCAAAACTGTAATCTCAATTCTATTAATTCGAATTCACGATTTTAAAACCACTTAACTACCTAAAACTACCTAAAACCTACATCTAGAAAGCTCATCGAACCAACGACCAACACCCACTAAGGTCGACTCTGAAGGTCGTTAACACCGGAAGAACGACGGTCCCTTAACGAGAGCTCCACCCAAACGTAGCCTAATGAGGATTCATTACTCATCTACATATCAGCTGTACATACAAAACAACAAGCCAGATATTACACTAATCTAATTTAAGTCACTATTCGACACCGACATTGGACTTAAATTCGTACGATTTATTCACTGTAAATGTGTACAACCTTAACTTTTTAACTGAATCCTCTTTTGGATGCAAAACTGGACAGTATACGAATTTGATGGTCTAAATCGAGATCCTCGGCACCAAACTGACATAGCAACGTCATAGTCACGCTGCCTATGGACCCCATCAAATCTTCCGTAAATGCGAGCACGACCCCACGGCTCGAATAAAAAAGTCGTCTCAAATCCGACAAAACCCAGCAACCCACGGCAGGCCCAACCGCCACCTGGGTCTAAGAACAAAACCAAGGTCTAACACGGCTCCCGTGCACCCAAACCAAACATCTGGACAAAACTGGGACAAATGTACTGAAACCGATCAACCTCGGACAAACTCGAGCTGTCTCTATGCGACGTATGAGCCAACCCATCGAGGGTGCTCACAGTGAGGCTTCCGCCCGCGACACGAAAACGCAACCACAGCACGTACGGTTAATCTGAACGAGAGGTGCCTGACTAATCACACCTCCATCGACCTATCAGAGTTGACCCGCCCCGCCCACATAAGTGTCAGGGACCCTGCCCATACAAATATCAGGGATTTCTCTAATCCAGTCCTAACTGTAACGATGTCATCCAGTCGTATCTTGTACTATCACATTATTTACATCGACATCTAAAAATAAAGTCGTAAATAATGATGGAAACGAGGGAAAACATCTGAATCACCCACCTGGCTACAACAACTCCCGCCGTGGGTCACTCCTGATGAACAAAATGTCATCAAGAGTGCGGGACAACAATGGGGTAAAAACGTCTCGGTAGCAGCAGCCGACGACGACAACGACTAGTCCTAGCTCCGTTCCCACAGCGCTCAATCTCGGGATGGTCTGCACGGCTCGATCTCCATGGGAATGATGTTCATCTACAAAACAAAACTCAAGTACATGTATCATATGAATTGAGCGGTCACGCTCATCGAGACATAAAAACCATAACCTGATACATATACCTTGAGGCAAACAAATCGAAGACAAATGAGATCGTTGAGACATGATGACAAACATCATGACATACTAAATATCCATGTCAATAGCGAAGCATATATCCCTTTTAAGGAAACATTATGCCGCCTAAACAGCCGCACGGGCCTTTTACACATTAGGCCCCGCACTGTATATATATATATATATATATATATATATGTACTGGGCGACCGAAACATCCAGGCTGTACAAATCATCCTCCTCGGATTCTCCGCTCACGGTGTGCTGCGCCCGTAAACGGCTCTGGCGGACCTCACCTACCACCCTGCCACGCGTCGAAGCAAACGATATTCACGATGTAGAATTTCCGGACCCACTTCTGGGCGCCCGGAACATAGGGTCCGAATTGGCTTCCAGTTTCAGTTAATTTACCACTCAGTTCTGGGCGACCTAAACCATGTTCTGGGCGCCCGAATCTGGCAAAACTTCAATTTTGCTTATTTGAGTGCGCCGAGTCCAATTCTGCATCAAATTCGTGCAGAATTGACTCCGACTCAGTCCGACACTCTCCAGAAATGTCGACCAGTCACTAATACTGAAGCCAATCCTATCCAAAGCTCAGGAACACTACATATATATATATATATATATATATATGGCATGTATTCTGTAACTCTGATTTCAAAAATGATATTCATTATAAAATGGCTTTTAAAATCGGCCTCGGGGCGTGATACTAATAGATCATTTTTAACTAGACCCCTTTAAGTTTTATTTTTTAACATTAAGAGCTCTTGAACTATCAGTTTTTTTTTATTTGGAGTTTACTTAGTTAAAAGTTTTTCAATTGAGATCCCTCACATGAATTTGATAAAATTTTAAATTTTGTTGGAAAAAGCACTCAATTGCTAAAATTTAAAAAAAAAAAAACACTTAGGTTGAGAGAGTATATATATATAGAGAGAGTTTTGCTACAATATTATCGGCAGTACAACTCGGTTTACTATGATTTGTTTTCAATGATAAAACTTCCTAATTGACAATTGACATTGTTAAACATGATCTAAACTATTTTAACTATCTGAAAATCAAATTTCACACTTTTCCAAGTTAGGATCATGTCAAAGTGGACTATCGATGAGAGGGTTTTCATAAAATTTTATTTTATTATTAATAATACATTTTCAAATAAAAATTTTTGTTTGTGCAGATCATATAAGTAATACTCTAATATCAAGAATTTTGATATCAAAATATTTTTAGCGTGAGATATGTGAGCTATTTAAAAAATAAATTTAAAAAATAAATCTTTAAATAATTAATGTTGAATACTACTATGGACAATTGCATTACAACTATATATAATTTAAAAGCAAAAAATCATAATGAGATTTAACTATCACACTTAATAGACTATAGATATTTAATTGTAAAATTTTAAAAAGAATGTTAAATTATTATGTGATTCAGAAGTTTAAAATTAATCATATAATTAATCTTAAATATTACATGGTTAAATTCGTGCAAGGGGTAAAATTGGTATTTATAAAATATTGGATGACTTCTTGACGGAAAGTTAACCTAACGGAGTGTTTGGTTCGAGTTATCCTGGCAGGATTACAGGTAATCTCGCCAGGATTACTGTGTATGGTTCATCCGCTATGTAATCTAGTCGTTAATATAGCATTACAAATCGAGCAGGATTACACCAAAAATATTAACGAGAGGGGGTCGTGTATCTTGCATTACTGAAAACCGGTAATACTACATATTATGTAAAACGATAATTTTACCCCTCTAACTCCCGAAACCCTTTCAATTTGCCATTTTAAAAAATTTAATTTAAAATTTTGAATTGTCAACTTTCAAATTTTAAATTTTAAATTTAAATTTTTAAACTACTAATTTAAATTTTAAATTTTAAATTTGAATTTAAATTTTAGATTTTAAATTTCAAATTCTAATTTTAAATTTTAAATTTTAAATTTTAAATTTTAAATTTTAAATTTAAAATTTTTTAAATTTAAAATCTAATATCTAAAATTTTAAATTTTAAATCTAAAATTTTAAATTTCAAATTTAAAAAATTTTAAATTTGAAGTTTAAAAATTTTGATTTTAAATTTCAAATCCAAATTTTAAAATTTCAAATTTAAATTTTATATTTTATATTTTAAATTTAAATTTTCAAATTTCAAATTTCAAATTTTAAATTTTAAAAAATCGAGATCCTCGGCAATATTTTAAACATGACAGCGTCATAGGAGCTCTGCTCATGAGGTCCATCAAATCTTATGTAAATGCGAGCACGACCATGCGGCTCACCTAAAAATGTCCCAGCAAACTCGACAAAGTCTGATAACCCACGGCAACCTTAACTGCCACCTGGGCATAGCGGAAAAACCGCAATCTAACACGGCTCCTGTGAAATGAACAACCAACAATCTGGTCCAACTCAATCAATGACCTGAAACCGAAAGCTCTCGGACTAACTCGAGCTGTCTCTATGCGACGTATGAGTCAACCCATTGCGGGTGCTCACGGTGAGACCTCTGCCCGAAACACGAAAGCGCAACCACAGCGAGTACGGCCAACCTGAACGAGAGGTGCCTGGTCAATCACACCTCCATCGCCCTATCAGTGTTGACCCGTCCCTGCCCACATAAGTGTCAGGGTCCCTGCCCATACAAATGTCAGGGCTAACCTAACCCAGTCTAAACTGTAAAGGATGTCAACCAATCACATCTCGTACTATCACATCACTAAACATAGCCAACTCAAATAAAAGATGAAAAAGCCGATAAGAACGAAGGAAGACGTCTGAATCACCCACCTGGCTACAACAAAACCCGCCATGGGTGACTCCTGATGAACAAAAATGTCATCAAGGGTGCGGGTCAACAATGGGGACAAAACGTCTCGATGTCCAAAACCGACGACGCGGAAGACGCCTAGTCCTAGCTCCATTCCCGCAGCGCTCAATCTCGGAATGGGCTGCACGACTCGATCTCCACGGGGATGACGTCCATCTACAAAACAAAGCTCAAATACATGTATCACCTGAATTGAGCGCTCACGCTCATCGAGACATAAAACCTAAACCTGATACATATACTTTGAGTCAAACAAATCGAAGACAAAAGAGATCGTCGAGAGATGATGACAAGCATCATCACAAACTAAATGTCCATGTCGACAGCGAAGCATATGTCCTTTTTAAAGAAACATATGCCGCCTAAACAGCCGCACGGGCCCCTTGCTCTGTAGGCCCCGCACTGTTATATTTATACTTTAAATATTTAAATTTTAGGTTTTATATTTATATTTATATTTATATTTTAAATTTTAATTTTTAGATTTAAATTTTAAGTCTTTAATTTTATGTTTAAACTTAATTTTTAAATTTTAAATTT
>NC_033633.1:3704702-3754062 GCF_001540865.1 Ananas comosus | reverse complement strand
CGTAGGTACCTCCACAACTGTCGCTAGGAAAGCGATACACCCACTGCTCAGCATCTGTCGAGCCCTCGCCGAAGATATCCAAGTAACAAACAGCGTGCTCCTGCAGCCTCTAAAAGTGAACTCCTCCTGGCCTAGCTCGCGGAATGTCACCGTCCTCGCTCCACAGTCGATCGTAGCATAGTACCGCGCCAGCCAATCCATCCCGAGCACGACGTCGAAGTCCTGCAGCTGCCCTAACACCAACAGGTCTGTGGGAATAATCCACGAGTCTAGCTGCACTGGACATGACCAACAACACTCCACGACCTGCAAGACATGGTCTGGGATCTACACCTCTCGTACCTGAGACAATGCTTCTAACTTTAGACCATGTAACTATGCAAATGCTCGGCTAACAAAGGAATGCGATGCACCGGTATCAAAAAGAGTACGAACTCTAATGCCAGAAATCAAAGTGATACCTGCCACCACTTGGTCGGCTGCTGTAGAGTCCTCTACCTGAGCTGCGTAGACCCTGCCGCTCGGAGCCTGCTGTCGCGGCTCACTCGACCGCGGCACAGACGATCTGTCCTCCTAGCGGTAACTCGGTGCTGCTCCGTAAGACTGCTGCGGTGCTGGTGGTGCCGAAGCTGATGACGGTGCTGGAGATGCTGCTCGGGGACAAGCTGCCCTCATGTGTCCCGGTTGACCACATTCGTAGCACATGCCCTCTCTCTGCTCGCACTGCCGGGGTCAGTGTGGTCCCCCGCAGATCACACACTGTGGCGTCCTCTGAGTCTGCCCCTGATGACGGGATCCCCTGGAACGCTGAAGCCCCGAAGACCCACGACCCTGAGAGCGTGATCGTGGAGGCCTCGGCGGACGTCTGCTGCTCGACTGCCTTCCGTCATCTGAAAAGGAGCGCTTCCTGTTCTGACCCTGCCCCACGGCCTGAGTCCTCTCCTGCACCGACACCTCACCTCTCTCCACCCATAGGGCCTACTCTATAGACGCATCCAGGGTCCTCGACCTCTGCGCCTGCGCTAACCTGAAAATGTCCGGTCTCAGCCCCTGCTCGAACATGTACACCCTGTGCGCCTCGTCTCTGGCCACAAATGGCACACAGTTCAGAAGTCGAGTAAACTCCCGAACGTACTCCTGCACTGGGCGATCTCCCTGCTGAAGCCTCCTCAAATCCTCCTCGAGCTTCTGCTTCACACTGTGGGGAAAGAACATCCCAAACAGCATTCCACAGAACTCATCCCACCTCAGCTGTACCGCCACCAGCCCCTGATCTCGCCTCGCTCTCCGCCACCAGTCGTGAGCATCACCTGCTAAACAGTGTACTTCCAGAGGTACCTGCTCCCCCTCCGGAATGAACAGATCCTCAAATAGCTTCTCTATCACACTGACTCATCCCTCAACAACCCAGGCCTCAGTGCATCTGCCATCAAAAATCGGTGGATCAAAACGACGAAAACGAGCCAACCTCTCTGTCCACCGCTCCTGCTCGGCCTCAGTCAACTGTACTGGCCCTCTGGGAGGCGCAACTACCGCTGCTGGAACTGCCGCTGGCAGAGGAACTGCTGTAGCTGGCTCTGTCACTGGAGGTGAAACAGCGGACTCTGGCGCTCTCGGTACTGAGCTCTGCGGTGAAGCTAACCTCTCGCACATCCTCTCCAACAACTCCCCCTGTCGCCTAGTCACCTCGGTCAAGGCGGCTAGCTGGGCACTCAAATCTGGGGGTGCACTGGCCTCCGGTCTGTCACTCTGCTCCTGCCGAGCACTCTGCTCCATCTGCTCAGGTCTCTCGGGAGGTCCTACACGATCCTGCGCCAACTGGGCACACTCCCGCAAAGACGGTCGACCTCGGCGACGATATATAGCTGAAAAGAACAAATTGGGGTCAGATACAACACAACACTCTCGACCCAATCAACGAAAGTCTGAAAGGCGGTCCCTGTTTCCCTCCAAAATTATGTCGTCTGCAGCCAACATAATTTCTCAGGCCAAAACAGGTACTCCTTCAGTCACTCACTCTACTCTAGGAGGAGTTAGAATAAATAATCATTGACTTTCGCAATTAAATTACGCCTCTCGCGTCTTGCTTTCCTAAGGTTTGCCAAACTTAGGTTTCCTAGGTCCCAACGACCTACAGCAAAGCTCTGATACCAACTTAATCTGTCACGTCTCGTTCCCCGGGCGGCACGCCGACAAATCCGCCGTATACAAAGAAATTTTTTCTGTATACGAAGCGACAGCTGTACCTGTAAATCAAACACTACTACGAACATTAGTTGAGAGCTGCTAGAGAAAACAGAAGCTAAATAAACTGAGTTTCATATACATAGTCGAAATCCAAAATACAGAGCTACTCGCACTCGCGAGTTAAGTCCACTATGTACATAAACTCGAAACAAAACATCTACCTGCAGTAGGGGCACCTCTAGCTCAGCACGTCGGGTAGGGCTCTAACTCGCGACGCCCTTCCCTCGATCCTGATCCGCGGAAGGCGCAGCAGCCGAAACCTGTGGCTCTGCAAAACAGGAGTAACAACTGGGCGTGAGAACTACTATAAAAACAAGTAGTCCTCAGTGGGTACCGCCCAAAACAACATCGGTCCACCCACTAAGTCTAGAGAAGGAAGCAAGAATAGACGAAAAAGTAGGAAATAAACTCAACCGATACAAATCACTACACTATCATGCTCTACACTAACCAACTGTAGGAAATGTCAAATCTGACCCAATCCAATCGGGACTGTAAACATACCCATCGCTGGGACTGTGAATACACCCGTCCCTGCCCAGTTGCGACTATCCCGCTACCTCCACACTAACTGGTCCGTGGAGAGCAAGTCCAACCGGCATGAGCAACACAAACGCGAAAGCACAAAGCCCGTCTCCGGAGTGGCACTCGTGGGCGCTACCCAATTGAGTATGCAGCGTATCTTTGTCGAGCTCAATCAGGCTCTCGAAAATCAAAGTCTAGTAACTAACTCAACCTGGTCTAACAACCAACAAGTAAAGTGTCATCGGCACAATCTAATGCCAAAAAGGCGATATGGGTCCACCGTTAATTCCAACGGCACCCAACAGTCTGAAACAGCTCAAACGACCCTGTAAAAATCCACTCGGCGTACAAGCACGAGCGTAAATGTATTCTAAACTACCTGAAGTACTCGTCTACAGTATGCTGCGACAGTACAATTCTATAACGGCTCCTAGAGCTAAATCAGGCAGTTTAAACAAGTGACAGGTCCAAATCGCATGTTTTCTCCTAAGTCAAATTCCAAGTCCAACATGTATAAATTACTTAATTTATTAACACATGCTCCAAATTCAGATTGTAATTCACAAATTAATCTATGAATTCGAGCTAAAGTAAACTATACAAAATCTGAAATTACACATGTTGACTATTGCGCACTTAGGAGTATAAGCCGATGATTAACCCACCTTAGTTGCTAATCCCCAGCAGCGAGGACGTCCCGAAGCAAAGGAACACCCTGCTGGATCAATCCGCAAACCTCCAAAGGCCAGAAATCACGCTCCCGCCAAACTCTACACGTAAAATCCGAAAATGAGCACCGATTCTGCCTCAAAAACAGCAGCAGAGAAGAGAATAATTCCGACCAAGAAAACCTCCACCAAAACCAGCAAGGGCTTCGTGGATTCCTCTCGAAGTCCCGAATCCAACAAACCAAGTCTCGTCAAAATCCGATGCTCGTACGTCGAGAGGGAGCCGAAACGTCGACGGTCGACGTTGGAAATCAGTGAAAACAGCACCTCGCGCTCGAATTCAATGAAGCTTGAAGTAGAGAAGAAATCCATGGAGGAATGAGAGATTACCCACCTCAACCAGCGACTCCAATTCCGGCACGGCGTCGAGACCGACGAAAACACTCCCTCGCCCGGCCTCCTCGCGAAACTACGGCGACGCACATATGCTCGGACGGCTCCGCGGCGCGATGTCGACAACGAAATGCTCCACACGAACTCTTCCTTGCTCACAATCGGCTAGAGAGAGAGAGAGGAGAAGAAAATTAATTTAGAGAGATGTACAACCTGAGTGAACTAAGTTGATAAGCATGCATTGGGGGGGGGGGGGGGGGGGGGAGGGGTTAGGTGCACATGGCATTCCATCCACCCAACTTACCAACTAAAAAAAAATATATATATCAGAATACTACATCCTCCCCCACTATAAAAAGTTTCGTCCTCGAAACTTAATACATACCTCAACACGGGGCATCGAACAGGTCGGGGTAGGACTCCCTCATTACCGTCTCAGGCTCCCAAGTCGCCTCCCGCTCCTCGTGATTGCTCCACTGCACCTTCACATACGGGATGACCCGGTTGCGCAATTCTTTCGTCTCCCGAGCAAGAATCCGCAACGGTCGCTCCTCGTATCTCAGATCCTCGCCGATCTCCAATGGAGTGAAGTCGATCATGTGAGTGGGATCGAAGACGTATCTCCTCAATGCTGAGACGTGGAAAACATCGTGGATGCCAACAAGTCGCGGGGGTAGAGCTATCCTGTATGCAACCGGTCCGATACGCTCCAATACCTCGAAAGGGCCAACAAACCGTGGACTAAGCTTTCCACGTACTCCAAATCGGCGTATCCCTCTGGACGGCGAGACTTTGAGGAAAACATGATCTCCAACCTGAAACTCCAAGTCTCGTCTCCTGGTATCGGAGTAGCTCCTCTGTCGGCTCTGTACTGTCAGAAGGTGTCGTCGAACGACTCTCACCTTTTCCTCAGCCTCAAGTAGAATGTCCGGTCCAAGTGTCCTCCGCTCACCCACATTGCTCCAAAACAGGGGGGATCGACATCTGCGTCGATACAACGCCTCAAACGGAGCCATCTGAATGCTCGTTTGATAGCTGTTGTTGTACGCAAACTCAACCAGTCTCACATGTCGATACCACCCTCCTCCAAAATCCAGGACACATGCCCTAAGCATGTCCTCTAGAGTCTGTATGGTCCGCTCTAACTGACCATCTGTCTGTGGGTGGAACGCCGTGCTAAAATGCAACTGAGTGCCCAAGGCTGTCCGAAGACTCCTCCAAAACTGAGATACAAACCTCGGATCTCTGTCTGACATAATCGACACTGGCACGCCGTGCAGCCTGACGATCTCATCCAAGTATAGCTGCGCAAGTCTCTCTCTGGACCAGGTAGTCTGAACCGGTAGGAAGTGAGCAGACTTGGTCAGTCTGTCCACTATCACCCAAATAGCATCGTAGCTACCCTGCGCTCTAGGCAATCCAACAACGAAATCCATAGTGATGTACTCCCACTTCCACTCTGGCACTGGCAGACTCTGAAGCTTGCCAGCAGGTACCTGATGCTCGGCTTTCACCTGTTGGCAAGTCAAACACTGAGCCACATATCTGCCAATGTCCCTCTTCATTCCATTCCACCAAAACCGTGCCTTTAAGTCCTTATATATCTTGGTCCCACCTGGGTGGACCGTATAAGGAGAACAATGAGCCTCTCTCGGAATGTCTGTTCGGATCTCAGAATCCACAGGCACACACAGTCGGTGCCTGTACCGTAGTACTCCCGAACTGTCCAAAGCAAAACCCTCAGCCTGCCCCCTGTCTAGCTGCTCTCTAATCCTCAACAAGTACGGATCTCCACTCTGTTTTTCTCGGATCCTATCCAACAGAGTGGGCTGCAAAACTAGAGATGTCAGCCTCGCCATAGACCCAGGGGGTACTATCTCAAGTCCCAGCCGCTGTAGCTCCTCGAGTAGGGGTCTCTGCTCAGTAATCCTCAAACTCAGGCTCTGCACTGACTTCCTGCTCAACGCATCTGCCACAACATTCGCCTTGCCGGGATGACACTGAATACTAATGTTATAGTCCTTCAGTAACTCCAACCACCGGCGCTGCCTCAGGTTCAGCTCCCTTTGTGTGAACAGATACTTGAGACTTTTATGATCGGTGAAGACCTCGCAGTGCTCGCCGTACAAGTAATGCCGCCAGAGCTTCAAAGCAAAAACCACCGCGGCAAGCTCCAAGTCATGCGTAGGGTAATTCTTCTCATAATCCTTTAACTGCCGTGAAGCATAAGCAATCACCCTACCATGCTGCATCAGCACGCAACCAAGTCCACTGTGCGATGCATCATTATAGATCACGAATCCATCCCCCATCACCGGAAGGGCAAGGATAGGAGCCGACGTCAACCTCAGTCTCAACTTGTCAAAGCTCCTCTGACAGTCGTCGCTCCAGACAAAACGAATCCCCTTCCGCGTCAAGCGTGTGAGGGATGTGGAAAGCTTCGCAAAGCTTTCCACAAATCGACGGTAATATCCTGCCAGTCCCAGGAAGCTCCGTACCTTAGTCACCGTCGTCGGTCTAGGCCAATCTCGAATCGCCTCAATCTTCTTCGGGTTCACTGCTACGCCCTCAGCTGAAATCACGTGGCCCAAGAAAGCAACCTCCCGTAGCCAGAACTCGCACTTCTTTAACTTGGCATACAACTTCTTCTCGCGCAGAAGCTATAGCACAATCCTCAAGTGCTCCTCATGCTCAGCATCACTCCGGGAATAAATCAAGATATCGTCGATGAAGACTACCACAAACCTGTCCAAGAACCGCTTGAACACTCTGTTCATCAAATCCATGAATGCGGCAGGGGCATTCGTCAATCCAAAAGGCATCACCGTGAACTCATAATGCCCGTACCGAGTCCGAAAAGCCGTCTTGGGAACATCCTCGGCTCTCACCCTCAACTGGTGGTAACCTAACTGGAGATCAATCTTCGAGAAGACATAAGATCCCTGCAGCTGATCAAACAAATCATCAATGCGCGGCAAGGGATACTTATTCTTGATGGTCACTTTATTCAGCTCCCGGTAATCCACACACAGCCTAAGTGAACCATCCTTCTTCTTCACAAACAACACCGGCGCTCCCTAAGGTGAAACACTGGGTCTCACAAACCCTCTATCCATCAAATCCTGAAGCTGTGCCTTTAGCTCTCTCGGCTCTGCCGGCGCCATCCGATAAGGTACCTTCGAGATTGGTGCAGTTTCAAGAACTACATCAATCACAAACTCAATCTCCCTCTCCGGCGGCAACGTCGTCAACTCAGGGGGAAACACATCCGGAAACTCGCGGACTACTGGGATGTCCTCGAGTCCCGACGCCGTCGTAGGTACCTCCACAACTGTCGCTAGGAAAGCGATACACCCACTGCTCAGCATCTGTCGAGCCCTCGCCGAAGATATCCAAGTAACAAACAGCGTGCTCCTGCAGCCTCTAAAAGTGAACTCCTCCTGGCCTAGCTCGCGGAATGTCACCGTCCTCGCTCCACAGTCGATCGTAGCATAGTACCGCGCCAGCCAATCCATCCCGAGCACGACGTCGAAGTCCTGCAGCTGCCCTAACACCAACAGGTCTGTGGGAATAATCCACGAGTCTAGCTGCACTGGACATGACCAACAACACTCCACGACCTGCAAGACATGGTCTGGGATCTACACCTCTCGTACCTGAGACAATGCTTCTAACTTTAGACCATGTAACTATGCAAATGCTCGGCTAACAAAGGAATGCGATGCACCGGTATCAAAAAGANTTTTTAAATTTAAAAAAAATTATTTAAAAAAAATAAAATTTAGTAAATATTATTTGTAAACAGTAAAAAAAAAAAAGTTTACAAAATATGGGTTAAGGACAATTTTGTAATAGACTATACTTTATTATCTAGATTACTGAATTTTATAGATAGAATCAAACATATTAATGCTATAACCACTGCAATCCAGCATTACATTACTGTATTAAACCAAACGCGCTAATGCAGTATAAGGAGTAATCTCTTTTAAAAATTCAAGATACCTGGGTATATCGAAATACTCTGTAATATTATATAACTTGAACCAAATGCGCCCTAAAGGGTATCTGTGAATATTTTTGATTTTAAGAGGAGTATTGATGATATTTTCTAGTTTAGAGGGTTATTCATGAAATTACGATTTTTTAAAAGAATATTGATAAAATTATTCCTATTTTTTAATACAAACTAAACACTAAATAATATAAAAAAAAATTTTATAAATTTACGTGGGATCAAACATATCCTTAGAAAATAAAGGTGTCCGTGGACCGGGTCGGGTCTGGGTAGTAGATATACTGTATCTGTACCCTAAAAAGAAATGGTTAGAAAAAAAAAAAAAAAAAAAAAAAAAAAAAAAAAAAAAAAAAAAAAAAAAAAAAAAAAAAAAAAAAAAAAAAAAAAAAAAAAAAAAAAAAAAAAAAAAAAAAAAAAAAAAAAACCTATTTAACTTCGGGTCGGATCCGGACCTGGATACTTAAGTTACTAATATACCTATCGGGTCTATTTGAGCGGGTCTGGGTGTCTATTTGAGCGGGTCTGGGTAGTGACTATCCGTATACTACCCGTTCAAAACCGGATACGGGTCGGGTACGGGTATCTGTATATATATTTTTGTATAGACTTTATTAAATTGTTTGGGCAAAATCTGTTTCGGCCATTATATTTACTGATTAAAAGTCTAAAGTTAAAATAATTTTATATGTAAACATACAAAAATTAAAAAATTATGATAGCATATTACAGATAAAGAGAATATAAGTTGTAGTAATTACTAATATTATATACTAACATTCAAAAAAAAAGGAAAAAAAAATAAAGATGAATCAGAAAATTTACTGGCCAGAATATTCATTAAAAAAAAATAGATTGATGACTACGATAGAAATATTGTTTCATAAAAAACTCTTAGNACACTTGTAAAGGATTAATATCGCTAATGATGACGACGATGAAAATATTGTTTCATAAAAAACTCTTAGGCGGAAATGAAACAAAAAAAAAATAAAGAGTTAAAAACAAATAGTAAAAAAAATTGAAAAAAGAAAATAGTAAAAAAGCGGCTAGGGTTTCAATGTTTTCCCTCGTCGATAAGTCCTATTAAAATTGATCTCTCAACTTTAAAAGTTCACAATTTTTTTATTTACTATCAAATATTTCATCGGGTCCGGGTCCGGGTCCGGGTCAGGGTCCGAATTTAAAAACTATTCCGGACCCTATCCATTTAAAAGTTGGATTCGGGTCGGGTCCAAATCGGATATGGGTATAAAATATCCGGACCCATATCCGAAACTTTAATCAGTTTTTTTTTTTACCCGTATACTATCCATTTTTTATCAGGTCCGGTTCGGATCTGGATAGTATCCGGATTGGGTCCGAGTCGGGTATAGTATATCGGATATTTTAGACAGTTTTATTAGAAATATATAGTTTCATGCAGAGGTAAGGAGTACTAAAAAGTTTAGACACGTGAGGGCACATCTGACCAAGCGCAGTTGATTTCAACAGCCAAATCCCATTTATTACAGGTATGTTACTGGCATGCGTACGACTGACGTCACCTCCGTAGGATCTCAACCGCTCTTAGCGAGCCACGTGGCATAATTATTGAAGTTCGATGTTCACCCCCAACAAGCGATCCGAGCACTTGGCTTGCCGTATCTACTCCCTGTCTTTTCGTATCCTTACAGCATTATCCTCTCACTGTATTTCTTGCACCGGGCGTATCCGTGCGTACAGTTTGAATATTGCCCCAAATATTTAAGTAAACAAATAACGTCTAATTAAAAAAACCTCTATATGAAAATTTCCAAACATTTGACTGAAATTATTTTACCCTAGGCCCAGTTTGGGACCGCAAAGAATATGCGTAAAATATAATAATAATTTATTTTTATAAAAGAATTTATATTTTTTAGATTTGCGCAAATTAGGTCAGAATATAATTTATGCCGTTTCACAAAAAATAAATTAGAAGGCACTCTCTGCATGCTTTGATCTCTAACTTCTTTTGGCCTAATAGCTTAAGTTAAATGACCTTTAGTACCAAGACACTTTGAATTAAACAGTCCTACAAATTCACGAATTCATACTTAGTAACATCGAGGATTTTTTTTTAATGTGTAAGTCTTTTAAATAATTACAAATTTATATAATAAATTAAAGGGATAATTGTCTATGTATCCCTCATATATTTGAAAATATCTGATTTATTCCTATTTTTTTTTCCTTTTAAAATACCCTTCATATGTTCCACCGTTATTGCAAAATACCCCCGCAGTTATCTCCTGTTAAGTTAATTTGGGTTAAACGTGAGTTAAATATTTATCACAGTTAAAAAAAATTAAAATACCAATTTTGCCATTAACTTAAAATCAAATAAGAAATGTTGATGATGATAGAGGGGTATATTGGAAAAGACCAAAAGTCAAAATATTTTTTGTGCCCCTGACTTTAAGGGCAAATAAGAAAGTCGGTGATGGTGGAAGGGTATATTTGAAAGGGCAAAATAATAATTTTATAGAGATAACAGAGTTAATTAATAAATTTTAACTCTAGGAATATATTAGAAATAGGTTGGAACGTAAAGAGGATATTTTTAATATTAGTCTTCTAAGAAGGGTAAATCGAAAAGTCGAAAATTTTTCAGGGGTATATAAACAATTTTTTCTAAATTAAATTTGATTTTGAGTTGCGCGCTTTTAATATATAAATCATCGAATGCATCTTTTATAGGCGTATTATTTTAATGCACGTTACACACTGTACTAACATTGTATCTAGGATAGAAGATTTTTTTTTTCTAATATATATCTATACTATATATAAAAACGGATAGAAATGAAGTAACGAAATCCTAAATAAAATAAAAAAAATATTTCATACATATTATAAAAAAAATAATTATAATTAACAAACTAAAAATAAATCGAAACAGATCAAATTTAAAAAATTAATTAATTGAAAAATAGACTAATGCCACCAATTACTATTTAAATTTAAATCGAAACAGATTTAACTTTTATTTTATATTAAATTATATTTAAATTTAAATTAATTAGTAAATGTGACGTGCATTGCACGTGCACTATAATTAGTGTGTGTATATATACAGAGAGAGAAAGAGAGAGCAAGTTAAATTTGCATCCTTTTAAAAGTACGGTGACTTTCATGCTATCAAGTCATTTTCGATGCTGGGACGGCTCCGTTAGATTCAATTTAGAGTATTTAAAGTATGTAAAAAATAAGTCCAGTAATTTTTCAATATCAATTAACAATTAACAATTTTAATGGTTGTATTGAGCTGTTTGCACATTTGATGGTGTAGAAATATCCAAATTAAATAAAATTTTGATAGAAAATTACTTAGGAAAACTTCACTAAATATCCATATTTAGTGTCTTATGTTTTCATTTTTATTTTTAATTATTCATTTCACTAATTTTTTTCGTTAAATCAGTGACAAAATTAAAATTAAAGGGTACTAAAGTGAATATTCGATAAACCTAGGTGATGTATCTGAAGTTTTTTGTATCTAATTTAACGAAATATTAACGGAAGAGCTGACGAAAAGAATAAAATAAAACCATAGGGTATTAAATTGATACACTTTAGACTATAGGGTACTAAAATGAGAACGTACGAAATCACATGGATGGTGTCTGAAGTTTACCCAATTATTTACACTATATAAAATACGACCAATATTTTTGATTTAAAATTTTAGTGTCATATCATTACTTTTTGTGATATTTTTATTTTCAGCCGTTGATTTTGAGCTATTTTGATTACTAAATAAATGATATAAAAAAGAACGAAATTTGTTTTCTTGCTATTTCCAATACTCTGTTTGAAAAATTTTTCTGAATTTTTATTACAATATTCTTTTAAAAACCAATTCGAAAATTTAAATTATAAGTTTCGAAATATTCCGCGAAAGAAATTAAATAACAAATACTATAAAGAAAAGGTTTAGATAAGGCCAGTGGATCGAGACGTGTAGAGTATTGTCCTAGAAGCGAAATTGTCCCTCCATGTGCGAGACTTTCTGGCAATTACTCCTAGCAATATAACGATCACGTTCCACCCTGTCAGCATGCTTCTAAGGTGGTGCAAGATGAACCCAACCAGCTTTAGATCCAGCAAAAGAAAATTCGGCGAAAATTCAGAAAGTAGAAAAAGACGAGAGGTTTTAGATATGCTCGGGTTATTATTATTATTAATTAACTCATGCAACCTTACCCCATATTTATAATCTATGTGAGAATCTTGCTTCAACGCGTTAAATCCGTGTAGAACAAGATAAGCCTAAAATTATACGGATAAGGATTAGGATTAGGATAAAGATAAAGATAAGATATAAAATAAAGATAAAACCAACAAAATAAAAATAAAATAAATCGAGTGTATGGACCGCGCGCGCCACCCGCTCGGCCCGGCTCGGCTCGGACTCGTGCCATGCGTGCGTGTGTGTATTTAAACGAGAACATTACTCTCATTTTTCTCCAAACAATTAGTTTGAGAATAAAAGAATATATAAAAGAAACAAACACCCTTTTGATTTCTAATGTGGGACTAAACATCAAATATGAAAATTTTAGTTGGGCTCCCAAAGCGGCCCATTAACAATTATTGGGCTCTCAAGAGGTCTTAACAAGTTTTAAATCATAAAAATTCAATAAAATCTAATATATTCTTGGTTAAGTCTAACGGAGCTGATTGTCGATATGGAAGTCTCAGCATTGAAAATGATTTGATAGTATAGAAGCCATCGTGTTTCTAAAAACATATAAGTCGGACCAGGCGCATTTAAAAGTACATGCGCATCTGTGTTTGTAATGTTTTAACCATTGGATCGCCTAAGAATCCTTGAAGTATTAGTAAAGAAGACTTATCATCGGGCGACACACGGTTAACCGTGCGATACTTTATGATATGTCACATAATAGAATTCTCAAGAGTAGGACGCACAGTGCACCGAGTGCATGCACAGGGTGCATGCAGTAAATTTCTGTTGCCCCACTCTTTCCCACTTCTTTCCCAATTCCATGTTACGGAATCACCATCTCCGCCACGACGAAACCCGTCCTCTCACTATTCGAGATTCAATTAAATGTACCCCTTTCATGTGTGCTCTTCTCCTTGTGTGTATGCTGAAGCCAAAACCACAGTAATGAGTCGTCCTTCACCTCCTCTCCTTACAAGCCAAGCCCCTCCCACTCCCCCCTCCACTGAAGCTGATCATCAGAATCAGAAATGGAAAAGCTCCGCACCGGCGACGGCAGGAAGAACCCCAAGCAGCATTCTGACAAGGGCAAGATGAAGAAGCCCGTCAAGGTGGTGTACATCTCCAACCCCATGAAGGTCAAGGCGGCCAACCCGGCCGAGTTCCGGGCACTAGTCCAGGAGCTCACGGGCCAAGACTCCACCTTCCCCGACCAATCGCTGTTCCCTGAGGCCGACGCCGACGGCGGCCACGATGTCCCCTCGAAGCCCGACACTACTACTACCTTCCGCAGCCACGCCGCGCCCGGATCTTCGTACGCCGGCGGCAATCCCGACGTCGTAGATCTACGCGGAGGCCCGCGTGCTGGCGCCAGCCCGTTCGATGCGCTCGACGACGCATTCTAGCCGCAAATGCTGGATAATTTCGCCGGGGTGTTGTCGTCTGCTCTCTACGATTCGGGATCCTGACAAGGTCTAAGGTGCGTAGAGTGATTGTTTATTGTGGTTGATATATATCGTGTTAATCGTTGGCCGTGGAGCTAGCTAGCTAGGTAGCATTTGGCAATACTACACATCTGTTCATGTTGATGTCATGTTGGTGCATGTTATATATAACTATACTATATATATATATATATACACACACGTACGCTTATATATGTGTGCTTCTGCCACCTGATTTTTCTGAGCCTCAGGAGATCGACTCTTGAAGTGAAATTTAGTTAGACTCACTCTCTATATATGTACGTATGATGTGGACGCAAAGGAGAATGTTGAGGAAGGTGGTTCACAAAGTTGGGGGATTAATCGGAGCTGGTGCTCCCATATATTTAGAAATTGAGTTTCCTGAACAGTAGGGTGGAAAAGTAAGAGGAAAGAGAGAGAGAGAGAGAGCCATTTACTTTCGAGAAAAATCTTAGCAATTCTTATGGACTGTGGCTTATATGAAGTTCCTCCTCATTGGTTAGCAATTCTTAGGAAGTTTCGTATGTAGGCTAACTCTTACTACTGGCCAGCTGTAGGAGGAAACAGCTAAAAGAAGATACTAGAAGTCCAAAATTTTCTTTTTATTGTAGTTCCAAACAAAGTATTAGTATCTGGGTCTACAGTTGGTAAAGGTAAGTGCTTCATAACTATACTTTGAAGATATGCTAGACGAATATCCTTGTTTGCAAATTTTTAGAACTAATACAGTTCTTGGTATGTTCTTGCATCTAATGTAATTTATATGCATTTTGTTTCTGTAAGTTAATTAATCCTGATCATGGATCATTTTTTTTTCTTTTGAGAAAAAGGTAGCATGTTACCTTCTTTGTTTATTTCTTTTAAAAATAAATTTAGCTGAAAATATAAATCAATTAGAAAATTTAGTTGAAAGTATAAATCAATTAGGATTCAAACTTGGGGCCTCGGATACCAACTATCAAGTCTTTTGCCACTTGCGCTAGGAACGGTTAGTATCCTCATGTATCATTGGGTATATGAAATTCATGGATATGCAGACTACCTGCTATCCTTTTTAAATAATATTGCATCTAATTAAAGTCCTGTGATATTGATGTATGCATGGTTGATCATCTTAACTAAATTAAAATGTTTTTGGTCATTTCCACATTTTTTCCTTTTGAACAGAGAAAGAGGGATAACATTATTCAATTAAATTTTGCAATCAGAGTATTTATGTAAATGGATATTAATTGTGAAGCATGGAAGAGAGTGGAGATTGATCAGTAATTAATGGTCAGTTGGGTTGAGGAGATACAAAAGTGGAGTTAGCATATATATATATGGGACAGTAATTATCTTCGGTTAAGGTAATTTTTCAGTGCTTAATGATAATCTTTTGAGTTGTTACAACCTTAAAGTTAAACGTAACTATTTACACTTGGTGCTTGTAAGTTTTTTACCGTTAGATCTATTTCTCGGATCATTTTCAACCATTAGATTATACTATTCAACCAACAAGTCACTCAACCCTAGGGGGCTCACAACATCCTAACCGTATATTTCTTAATCCAATGGCTAAAAATCTACAAGCACCAATAACTTGGTACTTTTAAAAGCATAGGAGCTTAATTATATATATATATATATATACGTGTGTGTATATATATATATAGTAATAGGAGTCCATGCTTCCTAGAAAATAAATTATCGTAAATTTCTGAAATCATAATAAAGTCCATCAGTGGGCACAAATAATGAACGGTCACAATCGAAACGACGTCCTATAAAAAGAATAATCGATCCTCTCAATTCAAGATCGGAGTTATTGCATCTTATACTATGTATGAATAGAATTTTCTATCAAAAATTCAACAAATTCCGATCTTTTTACATAACCGTTAAACTAGCAAGTATTCCCATTACCGGGCCGTTAAAATATTGTCAATTTGGTGACCTCTTGATCATAAGATAAATGATCGTCAAAAAATTATAAATTTGATTTTTAGAAAGTTATAAATGCCGTAAATAACTTTAACGGTGTGGATCGTCGATATCGGAAAGCTTATATCGAAAACAACTTATGGTACCGAAGGCTCGATCGTACTTTCACAATAGAATATAGTAGCCGGACCATATAATATATATATATATATATATGTTATTATATATATGTATAATTAAGACTCCTATGCTTTTAAATACCAAGTTAGTTTGGATTGGCTTGTAGATTTTTGGCATTGATTAAGTGATCGTAGCGGTTTAAGGATGATGTGCGCCCCTGAGTGGTTGAGTGGGGGTGGTTTTGATAAGTATACTACAACGGAGTTTTAAATGATCAAAAAGGCGTAGATCTTAACGGTAAAAAACGTTTAACAAGACCAAGTCTTGTGCTTTTCACAACTCCATAGCCTTACTCTATACATAACCTCGGATTACTAACGATAGCACGAAACATTTGGTGCTATCAAGTTTTTTGCCATTAGATTTACCTCTTTTATCATTTTCATCCGTTCGATTATACTATTCAACTAACCACCCACTCAACTCTAGAGGGCCTACATTATCCTAGCCACACATCTTTTAATGTAAGGAAAGAAACTTACTAGCACCAAGTCATTGGTGCTATTAATAGTATTCCAGCCTAGTTCTACATATACATATATATACATATACATATAGAGTTAGGCTGGTATACTATCGGTAGCACGGAGGCCTCCGTGCTACCAAGTTGTTTTTCAATGATACGGCTTCTAAATCGACGAACGACTCCGTTAGACTTGATTTACACTATTAAAAGTATTTGGAAACTAAATTTCATAATTTTTCGACATCATTTGGCTAGTGATCAAAAGGTCTCAAAATTGACAATTTTAATGCTAGATGTGATGCGTTTGTGAATTTAACAGTGTAAAATAATCCAAATCTGATGAAATTTTTATAGAAAATTCTTTTCACTATTTAGAGTAAGATCAGTATCTCTGATGTTAAATTCAAGTCTTTTATCATCATTTTTTAGGAGATTTTTATTTTCAGCCATTTATTTTTAGACTACTCGTTTGATAGGTAAATGATACCAAAAATTTATGAAATATAGTTTTCAAATACTTTCAATACTGTAGGTCAAGTCTAATGGAGCCGATCGTCGACTTGGAAGCCGCATCATTAAAAGCAACTTGGTAGCATGGAGGCCTCCGTGCTACCGATAGTATACCAGTCTAGCTCTATACATATACATACACATACACATACACATACACATACATATATATTGTTGAGCTAGAATACTCTCAAAAGCACCAAGAGGGTGGTGCTTTTGAGTTTTTGGCCATTGGATGATCAGAGTTGTAAGGTTGGGATGATGGTGTTAGGTGGTGGTAGGTGGTGGTAGGTGGAATAGTGTTTAATCCAAGGGTTACTAGTAATCAAGGAGTAGATCCAAGGGCTTAAACCCTAGAAGCACCAAGGGGTTGGTGCTTCTAAAAGTATTCTAGCTCAATTCTATATATATATATATATATATATACCGATAGTATACCAGCCTAGCTCTATATATAAATACATACACATGTACATCATACTATCGCTAGCCCGGAGGCCTCCGTGCTATCAAGTTGTTTTCAATGATGCGGCTTCCAAATCGACTATCGGCTCCGTTAGACTTGATCTACACTATTGAAAGTATTTGGAAACTAAATTTCTTAATTTTTCGGCATCATTTACCTATCAAATGAATAGCCTAAAAATGAACAGCTAAAAATAAAAATCTCATAAAAAATGATGATAAAAGACTTGAATTTAAGATCAGAGGTACTGATCTTACTCTAAATAGTGAAAAGAATTTTCTATAAGTCTTTTATCATCATTTTTTAGGAGATTTTTATTTTCAGCCATTTATTTTTAGACTACTCGTTTGATAGGTAAATGATATCGAAAAATTATGAAATTTAGTTTCCAAATACTTTTAATAGTGTAGATCAAGTCTAACGGAGCCGATCGTCGATTTGGAAGCCGCATCATTGAAAACAACTTGGTAGTACGGAGGCCTCCGTGCTTCCAAGTTGTTTTCAATGATGCGGCTTCCAAATCGACTATCGGCTCCGTTAGACTTGATCTACACTATTGAAAGTATTTGGAAACTAAATTTCATAATTTTTCGGCATCATTTACCTATCAAATGAATAGCCTAAAAATGAACAGCTAAAAATAAAAATCTCATAAAAAATGATGATAAAAGACTTGAATTTAAGATCAGAGGTACTGATCTTACTCTAAATAGTTAAAGGAATTTTCTATAAAAATTTCATCAGATTTGGATTGTTTTACACCGTTAAATTCACAAACGCATCACATCTACTATTAAAATTGTCAATTTTGAGACCTTTTAATCACTAGCTAAATGATATCGAAAAATTATGAAATTTAGTTTCCAAATACTTTTAATTGTGTAGATCAAGTCTAATGGAGTTGATCGTTGATTTGAAAGCCGTATCATTGAAAATAACTTGGTAGCACGGAGGCTTCCGTGCTACCGATAGTATACCAGCCTAGCTCATATATATAGAGTCCGGCTGGGATACTATCGATAGCATAAAGCATTTGGTGCTATCAAGTTTTCTGTCGTTAGATTTACATCTTTTATCATTTTCATCCATTCGATTATACCATTCAACTAACCACCCACTCAACCCTAGGGAGCCCACATCATCCTAATCACACATCTTTTAATCCAAGGGCAGAAAACTTAATAGCACCAAGTCATTGGTGCTATTAATAGTATTCCAGCCTAGATCTATATCTATATATATATATGAAGTCCGGCTGGAATACTATCGGTAGCACCAAGAGCTTGGTACTATCGAGTTTTCCATCGGTAGATTTAACCCCTTTGATTATTTTTACCCGTTAGATTATACTATTCAACCAAGCACCCACTCAACCCTAGAGGGCCCATATTAGCGTAACCACACATTTCTCAATCCAAGGACTAAAAACCTAATAGCACCAATAGCTTAGTGCTATTGATAGTATTCCAGCCTAGTTCTATATATTATATATATATATATATATATATATATGTTAGTTTTAATTTTTTAAAACAGTGATTTAAAACTTGAATTTGGTCCATGGGCTTCCTGGGCAGCTCAACTCTCTGTAGTCTTACTTGGGAGCCCGTGCCTTAATTTCCACATGTGAAGTTTAGTTCCACATTGGAAACCAAAGGCATTTTACTACACTTTATATACACTCTCACTCTCAACTTTAGTTGCTTGGGAGAACATGAGAGTGGAGCTCTCGACTAAACGCACGAGCACGAGCACGAGCCGGGCCGGGTGGCGGCGTGCGTGAACTCGGTTCATTTACACTTTTTTCTTTTTATTTTATTTTTATCCAATGATGGCCTTACCTTGGGAAGGAGCCATACGAGATCTTGACTAGATCTAATCTGGATATTGTCCAGATTTGGTCCAACTTCGGAAAGGAATCATATCTTAGTCCAACCTCGGGAAGGAGCTAGATCTTGACCAGGATTTTCCCATTGAACTATTCTAAATCTCTCCAATATGTAAGTGAAGGTGCACTTGTGTTGGTGCATAAGACATAACCCGAGCTTGCAAAATACTCTTCTTCCTCACCTTCTTTCACGCTGATTTTTACATCTATTATGCACTCAACTTCACATTGCCATTTTTGCTGGATCTCTGAAAGTTTATTGGGTTCGTGTTGCGCCATCCTGAAGATATGCCGACGGGGTGGGCAGTGGTCATTGTATCGCTAGGAGTGATTGTCAAAGCCTCGCACGTGGAGGGACAATCTCGCTTCTAAGACAATGCTTTCACACGCCTCGACTCACAGGCCTCATCTGACCTCTTAATATCTATAGTAGTAACTGTTTAATTTTTACTTGCGGTTTTCAAAACTAAAGTTATATTCTTTCTATTCAAAAATTATTTAAAAGAATATTCTACTAAAGATTTAGAAAGATAATTTTTCAACAATATATACACAAATGGTACATATATTTGGATACATATACATATATGTATCTGTATTTGTATGCACTAGCAAAGTGTACGTGCAATGCACGTATACATATATTTGAAAAAGAATATTATATTTTTTAAAATAATTCAGATTGAGTGTGATATTTATATATTCAATAATTTCTAAATCTTTAGTAGAATTGTATAAAAAATAGTTAAATTTTGTTTGTTCTACCGTAGGTGAAGAGAGCATTTTTAATCTTTTTAAAAAAAGATGCAAGGAGATAATATTANTTTATTATAATTGTATAAAAAATAGTTAAATTTTGTTTGTTCTACCGTAGGTGAAGAGAGCATTTTTAATCTTTTTAAAAAAAGATGCAAGGAGATAATATTATTTTCTATTTAAAAAATAGAATAAATAGAAGTTTTCAAAAGCAGAAAAGGATTTTCATCCATTTCTAAAAAGATGAGACAATATACTTAATTTTTTATTTAATTTAAAAATTAAATAAATTGGACGGATATTATTTATTTAATACAATTTCTAATAGAGCTCCCATGCTGTTGGGTATTGTGGGTGGAGCGTAGCTCACCACAAGGTCGGTTTAGGCTAACGAGACGAGTCTCACATTGTCAGGTACTTGTGAGTCTGAGTTTGATGAGGACGTCAGGACTTAAATGGGGGGAGTATGTGAAACCCCAGATAGTCCTATATATACGATATAATAGGGCTAAAACTCTTAACCCGGCTTAAGCATTTTAGGTGACCCCTTGGGAAGTTGGAGCATCACAGAACTTCTTGCAGGTATATTGAGTCATTAATCTGAAACTCAACCTGTTTCTTAACGGTCTTCACTTTCTCAAAAGTGTGCCAACAAAAGACTCTTTTTTCAGGTGAAACATAGTAGACTCATCAAAAGTAACTTCCCTACTAATAAGAAATTTAGATGCTTTGGGATCAGGGTACCATAACCGATGGCCTTTCACCCCAAATGTACAGCCAAGAAAATAGTGAGAACTTCAAGTACCCCCTCTGTGGTTGCGCTCTTTCTCACTCTAACACCCTGTGGTTTAAAAGTGTATCACTTTATTATCCTAAGGTTCTATTTTTCTCTTTTTGTCAGCCCTTTTGTTAACTTTGTTGTTAAAGCATAAAGAGAAAACTTCATATACTCCCCTGTGGTTTACTAGCTTTTCACTTTAGTACCTTGTGGTTTTAATTTTATCACTGGTTTAATAAAAATGCTAAATAGAGGGGGCAACAGAGAGAGAAAAATGCAACCACAGGATACTAAAGTGATGCATTTCAAATCACAGGGTACTAAAGTGAGAAAGCGCTAAACCACAGGAGTGTGTTTGAAGATTTTTTTAAAAAAAAAACATTTGTTAGATGTGTCTTGAATTATAGAATCGGAAGATTTTCTATCATTATTTTATTTTAGTCAACCCATTAAGTTAACTTAAGATTATAATTATCTTTTTGAGATTATTCCTATTCTCATTAGATTTTAGTCAAAATACATATACCTTTTATTTTATTGATTTGGTACGGCAGATAAGAAAAAGTATGGGTTCTCTTTTGAGGGTACAGTTCTCTTTCGGTTATAATTAAAGTTTGTACTTCGTCTTCGCTTGCGTGGCCGAACCATGTAAATAATTATGTGATTTATTTTTCTTCTCTACTTCTCGGTTTTCTTTTGGTATTTTTGTGCCCAACAAACTAAATATTTTCCGCTTTTGTCGTAACAGCTCTAAAGTTTCTTAACCATGTTGTAACTTGATAGTTAATAGAGAAAAGAATGAGGAAAAGAGTTTTAGGGGATTTTACACCTGCAATTCTAAACTAATTAATTTATAATGCATTTTTACGTAAAAGTCTTTGAGAAGATTGGAATTATACTAAACTAACACTGCCCTCAAAATGGAGCATATATATTTCTTATGCCCATCGTGTATACAAAACGTTAAATAAAACACTCCTAGGTCCTTTAGTGAGAATGTTTGCTGTTCGGTCCTGTGACTTCACAAACAGAATGCAGATGATACCCTTCTCCAGCTCCTTGATAAAATTCAACTCAACTTCAATTTGTTTTGTCTTATCATGTTGTGCAGGATTGTGGGCTATGTTGATGGCACCTTTGTTGTCACATTGCAAACATTAGTGGCTTGATATTTGTCAATCCTAACGCATAATTTTTCTAAGCCACGACAATTCACATAAGCCATATGCTATAGCTCTATGCACTGCTTGTGCATTTGATCTGACAACAACTCTCTACTTTTTACTTCTCCAGGTGACTAAACTATTACCTCTTACAAATGTGTAGTATCTTCAAATAGATCTTCCGTCATTTGGATAGCCATCCAAATCTGCATCTGTAAAAGCTTCAATTTTCAAATGACTATCATTTGCAAAGAGAAGTCCACTTTCCGGGAGATGATTTTGAGTACCTCAAAATACGACAAATTGTCTTCAAGTGAGGCAGAATATACTAACTAACTACACTCACCACACATGTTATATCAGTTCGAGTGTGAGACCTATAAACCAATCTACCCACCACTTGTTGATACCTTTTCTAATCAATAGATTCGCCAACTTAATTCACCCTTCAATCGATGATTTGCCTCAGTAGGTGAGTCTGCCTCAGTAGGTGAATCTGCTGGTCCACATCCAAGCATACCAGTTTGTTGGAGCAAGTCCAAAATGTATTTTCTTTGTGATATAAATATGCCTGTTTATGATCTCGCCGCTTCAATTCCTAGAAAATATTGCAACTTTCTTAGATCCTTTATCTCAAAATTTTGTACAAGATAATTCTTGAGTTTGTTCATCTCCAATTGCATTATTTCCAATTACCACTATTTCATCAACATAAACAATGAGAATGACAACTTTATGATTGCATCTTTTTAGTAAATAGTATATGATCAGGATTGTTTTGCTTCTACCCAAATGCTGGCATTGCTTAGCTAAATCTGTCAAACCAAGCTCTTGTTGATTGCTTTAAGCCATATAGCACCTTTTTTTAATTCACACATTTTCCCTATTGGTTTTTGTGATGAGAAACCAACCTCCATATACACTTCTTCCATTATGTCACCATGTAGAAATGCAATTTTCAGATTTAATTGTTGTTACTCCCATTCAAGATTTGCAGCACGTGATAGGAGAATGCAAATGGAGTTTAGTTTTGCAAAGGGAACAAAAGTCTCCTGATATTTAACTCCATGGATTTGAGTAAAACTTTTTTGTGACAAGTCTGACTTTATATCTCTCGACTTGTATGTTTACCTTATGCTTAGTTCACAATAAAAACCCAGTTGCATCCGACGAGTCTTTTTCCAGTAGATAGTTCAACAAGTTCCCATGTCTCATTTCGCTAAGCTTTCATCTCCTCAACATAGCTTCGTTTCACTTGGAATCTACAAGTTCCTCCATCCAATTCTGTAGAATGTAGATAGAAGACAAGGATGACATAAAAGCTCTATACAAAGGAGATAATGGCGCATATAAAACAAAGTCGATCAGAAATTGGATGTTTAGAGTGATTTCGAACTCACAGGATTAAAATTGGAAGACTTCATATGAGCAAGAGACGGACAATGACTTTGAGGAGATTGAGAAGAAAGAACTAGGTATGTAGATAGCTCTTGGCTTGGAGAGAGGTGAGATAAAAAGAATTGGATCCGGAGAGAGCTCTTAGCTAGGTGAGGAGTGCATGATAGATTTATACTTTCTTCGTTTTCAAGTGTATGCTTGCTATTCACAATCACTTTTTTTCTGTCTCCTCAGAATATTGTTTTGCCTTTTTCCTTTAACTTCATCTTTCTCTCCCTCTGCCTCAACTCCATTTCTCTCCCCGCCCAACTCGATTTCATTTCTCTATTCCTCTCCCTTAATATCATTTCCCTCTCTCCCTCATTTTGTCGTAGTTCAAGTGTTGACGTCCATCTGGGAACATAAACGGTCGTATCAACATTCGTCTCTTCTTTCTTAAATTGACTCTTCCCCTAAAGAGATGATCGGTGATAACAGGCCACATGCTCCTTGAAGGTAACATGATAACATCCATAGTGATGAATGTCATCCTTGTATGCGGTGATAACATTTGTAACTCGTTGGAGAAGCAGAATACCCAATGAAAAGACACTTCATGGCCCGAGGATCAAGTTTGTCATTTGTCCTTCGGTGACATGTACAAAACAAGCAAATTCAAACAATTTCAGAGGCATAATGTAATTAGAGGTACCTAACAATATCTTAAGTAAGGTTTTGAAATTAATAGCTTGTACTTACAAGCATCACACTTCAAACGTTCAAGATTACAGTGCTGAAACAACTGAGGAATCATTTGTTTCAATATTCTAAAGGAAGGATGACCAAGTCGTCGATGCTATTGGTGTATCTCTTGACAGGCTGATGTCGCATCAATCGGGAGAGCAGAATGATGTCTATAACTCTATATAATCAATCTGTTCCTTCTTCTAGGAGATAAAGCCTATCATGCATCTTTCCACAGACAATTATTTTCCCCATATCCAGTTTCTAAAAAACCCAATGAAAAGAAAAAAAGATCATGTTATAGTTAAGATCCCTAGTTATTACATTTATATATAAAAGATTGTTTGGATAATTAGGAGCGTGAAGAATAGAGGACAAGGTTAGATCAGAAGTATGCTATGGAACCTTTCCCAAAAATAGAAGATAGGAACCATTAGCAATATGAATTTTTTTTTCCTAACCTAAAGAAGGAAAGTAGGATAAGAAATGATCCAATAAACTATCAATAATTGAGGTGAGAAATATGTTACGCGTGCAACTAGAAGCACTAATAGCTATATCTAACAAAGCACAATTAGCAGTGGCAGTATTGGATAGTGGAGAAAGTAGAATTGAAGCAAGCTTAGACATCAGTCGACGAAGTGTGTTCAGTTCTCCCACAGTGATCACATTTATGCTGATCTTTTTGGCCATTCTTTTATCAATTCCTCTAATCCGATTTCCCTTTACATTCTTCGAGGAAGAAATTGATGAACAAGGCTAACTTATCAGGTATCTGCTCTCCTCTTGCTCTACAAATGCATGTCTTCCGTACTGACAGGAAAGGATCCTTTCCTAGACATGAACTTGATTTGATCAAATTCAGGTTGTAGGCCAGCCGAGAAATCTTAAACCCTCTGAAACTTGATTGCATCTCCTGTGCAGCCACTGTGGATATCTTGATAGTAGTCCATCTCCTACTACAGACTAGCAGACACTGCGAAGCAAGGATTTAAGTGCCCATCGGCACAGGCCGTATCTATCGTGTGGTATCGTGCCAACAAAATATCGGCACAATACAACCCCCTGTGCCGATGGCACATCTCAAAACCCTGTATTCTTCAAATTACTAAGTAATTATCTCAAATAAAGTTCAAAAAATTTGATAATGATACATAATAAACCGCTAGAAAACTTTGTTGCCACTACAACAGAATTAGGTTATAGAGACACATGTTTGGGACACTTTTGTGTAAGTGTTCCATTTATGCCAAAACTTAAAAAAATATCTATTAATTCCTAAATATAAAGCCCAATCCAACAAAAAGTAAAAGGTTACTCTACTTAACCCACCCCACCTAGTCCATTCGGCCCGATTACAAAGAGAAAAGAAAAAAAAAAAATCGATTACCATCTTCCCTTCTCCCCTCACTCAATTCACTGAAATTCTAGACGAAGAGCCCTTCCCTCTCGTTCTCCTCCGCCACCGCAGCCAACGAGGTAGAGTTTCGACGGTTGCTAAATGCTTAAATAAGTATTGGTAAATTAGTAGCACTCTTTTTAGGTTATAGTGACACTCTTTAATTGTCACTGTATACCTAGCAAACTCACAAATAGCAATACTTTTTAAAAGTGTCGGTAATTTAGCCAGCACTTTTTTTGACATGTACCGATATTTAAAAGTGTCACTATAGACCGTTTTTGTTGTAGTGTGCTAAAGAAAATAAATATTTCATGTCATTATGTGTCAGCACACATGTATTTTTTGTTACCTGCACGCACCGTGCCGTACCGTGCTGGCAAGTTTCCAGCATGACCCCTTGCCACGGCACTTAAATCCATGCTGCGAAATACTATCCAATAGTCATCTCCCCTTGCTTTGTGCCGTGAATCTTCTTCCTGATTTCATCTACAAGATCATTATTCCAACCTTAGAGTTAATCAATACAAGGATGCTGAGAGGTATTTCAGTTATTTTGGAAAACTATTTAATTACATACAGTTTTGTACTCTCAGGAATTTCAAAATAAAGATGCATTCTGCTTTCTGGCGTGATCTCATAATGAAGGTGTAAGTTGTTAATCCTATAGACGTGGATCCTATAACTTTCAGGAGTTAGTTTTGATCTATATGTATACTCTTCCTTTCTTTTCTTTTTTTCCCTTTATCATCCTTTATCTATTAATTATAATACTAATTATAAACTTACTTTTATCGTTCATTATTGTTATTGTTGTATCATACTCATTGTTATTCTTTATGTTGTTGATACTTTAAATGTTCTTAAATCTTTTAACACGGCTTTTTTTAACGTAAAACTATACTTCTTGACCTCTCAATTATTTCATGTTGCTTCTTAAATGTCAGACCCCTGCAGAAAGTAGGGAATCAATTTTGTGGATCCAGATAATGAAGCTGGTTTTTTCTTTTTTAATCTATACAAACGAAGGCTAAAGATTTGCTGAGAGAAATTTAGAAGAAAACGTGTAGAAAGAAACTAAAGCTGTGAACAAATTCAGAGGCTTTTCGACCATTTCCAAATTAGATGCTTCAAAATCCTTAAAATATATGCTCAATTTTGTTTTTCTGCTCAAGTACTTCCACTTTTTTCTTATCATTTTTTTCATTTCTTCCTTTCTCCTTTCGGGTTCTTGAAGTCAGCTTAAGAAGGTACTTGAGCATAATTTGGAGATCGTAACTCTCAATCAATTTAAGTTTTGAATCTTAAATGACTTAAAAGTTCATTTTAAGATTCCAATTTCATCCTGCATCAACAATAGCAACAGATTAGAAGTTTGTTCTAGTTGGTGCTATACATTGAGTAGTTTAGTATGATTAATGTTTGAATAGAATTTTGTAATTCATACCACATTTAGTTCTTGCCTATTAGTTTATGTAGTGAATATTAATTTATGTGGTTCAGATCTAGGAGAAAGAGTGAAGAGATGAGTAGGTTATTTAGTTGGTTGGCTACTTTAACCTGTAGTGCCGCATTTTCCTTTTAAATTCTTTTTGACTTGTACTAGGTAGAGAAGTAATAGAAGGCTACTGAAAATAAGAGACAAAAAGGACTTAAACATCAGAACCTTCAAATAATATGGCCATTGAATTGGCCTTCATTTGGCTTGATTAAAATGGAGGAGAAGACTTCCTTTTACAGCATGTCTGCCGCCACGAACGAAGCGGCCCCGCCGCAAGCTTTTCTCCGACGAGTGGTCATTTATGGTACAGATTAAATTTATTTAAGTTTTGTCTTGAAATCAGGATTGTTGGTTAATGGCTTCCAGCAGGTTCAAGAATCTGCTGTTAATTATCCACATTGACAGTATTAAGGAACCTTCGATTAAGAGACCGAACATGAATGCTGATAATAAACGAGACCAAAGCATGAAGATAAAATTTTATTAATATGATTTGCTATGTACATGGCTTAAGCAGAGGCATACTCCCACTGTACATGAATTTTGTAAAGCATTACCCCCACTTTACATGAATTTTGTAAAGCATTAATACTCAGTTTATGGACTTAGCAGTAGAGTTGAGTTGAATTTAAATTTAATTTTCTCAGTTTAACAATTTAGCGGTTAAATTGAGTTGAGTTTAAATTTAATTTGCTCAGACTAACGACTTAGCCGTCAATTTGAGTTCGAATTTCGTTTGCTCAGTTTAACGACTTGGCGGTTAGTTTAAGTTGTGTTGCTCAGTTTAATGATGCGGTGGTCAGCTTGAAGTTGAGATGCTTAGTTTAAAGATATGGTGGTCGATTTGAGTAGAGTTTGATTTTGACTTGCTTAGTTTAACGTCTTGCGCACTTGAATTTGGATTGTTTAGTTTAAAGACTTTGTGGTCATTTGATTTTGGGTTGCTTAGTATAAAGACTTTGCAGTCATTTAAATCTGGCTTGTGAGTTGATTCAGTTGACTCGATCGATTAATTTGATTCAGCTCAGTCTGAACCGTTGATCTATTTCAGTTCGAGCGGAGCTGGTTTACTTAATCTTTGGTTTACTTTATTTGGATCATTCTAGTTGAGTTCAGGTTGAATTAATTTGATCCCCTTGTATTTGATTTGTGTTGAGCCACCTTAGGCTTGTTTGGCCTTTTTTAGATTGGTTTGGGCTGAATCGCTATACTTTGGGTCAGAACCCGTTGGGATTTGATTTAGATCGAACCCTTACAATTTGGTTGAAGGCACTCCGTATTTAGTTCATATGTGTAACGCCCCAATAGTCTCTCATCGGTGGGAAAAATGATTTTACAAACTCCCCCATAGTCCACCGGATGGAAAAATGATTCTGATTAGAATATATGAGGTCTACACGATAGTAATAATAACTTAACTTAAGTATTTCAGGCCAGTGGTTTTAGCCCAACGAATTATTGTTGCTAGCGGATCAGGTCGTTACAATTGGCATTAGAGCCGAATGTCAACCGGAAGTGTGAGAGCTAAGTGCTATGGTGGACAAAGTGCTACACCAATGGGTTTGATGGGAACCACCTCTTGAACCCGTAGAAGCCACCTCTAGAATCTCATATTGCTTGGTAATTCTGGTCTGCATCTGTGATTTGGTTTAGGTCAGAGTCTAAACAGAGGGAGTTTGTAATGCTGCAATAGTCCTACATTGGATAGGAAAATGATTCCACGAACTTTCCAATAGTCTCTCATCGGATCAGGGTCTAAACAAGGGGAGTTTATAACGCCGCAATAGTCCTACATCAGATAGAAAAATGATTCCACAAACTCCCCAATAGCCCCACATCAGATGGAAAAATAATTTTGATTAGAATATATGAAGCCTACATACTAGTAATAATAACTGGGCTTAAGCATTTTAGGCCAATGGTTTGGGCCCAACGAATTATTGTTGCTACCGGATCGAGTCGTTACAATATGAGTTTATGATGAAAGCTCATTATGGCGGAAAGCTATCTTTAGCTCATGATAGAAATCCCTTTTTGATTCATGAAGTTAGTTCATGATATGAGCCTATGATGAAATCCCATTTTTGATTCCTGAAGGTAGTCCATGATAGCACCTCTTTTTTGATTCATGAAATTAGTTCGTGATAGAAGCCCATTTTTTTGTTTGAGTTGAAGGCATTTGGAAGCCCATTTTTTTTTGTTTGGGTTGAAGGCATTTTGGATGATACGGGTTTGGTCGTTTTGGGTTTTATGCTCTTGGGTTTTGATGGTTTGATAAGCCGCACTAGATTAGGTTGGATTTTATTGTGGACTTTCGGTTTTATGGGTTTTGGACCCGAATTTGCATATAGACTGAATCAAGGAATATATTTATATATGGACTAGGTTCTGAATCTAATTTTGTGCTTTATTAGCATGTGGGCTAAATTTGGAGCCCATATGTAGACTGGACTTTATTTTTATGTGGACTGGGTTTTCAATCCATAAGCAACTGGGCCAGCATTGTATACGAGCTGGATTCAGGGCCCGTGAGTAGATTGGGCCTATATATATTTGCATACGGGCTATATGCAGGGCCCGTATATAGACTGAATCTGCATTGTATATGGGCTGGATTCAGGTTTTGGGCTGGATTGAATTTAGTTTTGTTGATGGACTGCGTATGGGTTGAGTCTATGATATTTGGGCCTTGTATGTTGGATTTTGTTCATTGAGCACATAAGTGAATTGTAGATTAGGCTCCTTTAAATTTATGAATTAATTAATTCTAAACAGTTCCTTTTTTTCATGTCGGATTCAATTCGAATTGATTTGGTCCGGTCTAAAATCAATGCCAAATTCATGAATCATCAATCTTTATGTTGCACTCAGAGGACGTCGCTTAGACAACCCGTCCTAAACATTAGGTTCGATTAAATTGAGTAATGCCTATCACGAAGATGGCAATTTGATCGAACATGTGCCTATCACGACAATGTGGTCACATCGGACCGTACCTATCACACAGATGGCATATGGTTCGAATAGTGTCTATCATGAAGATGGTTAATTGATCAAGCCAAATCGTGCATATCACGAAGATGGCATATAGTTCGAATAGTACCTATCACGAAGATGGCTAATTGATCGAGTCGAACCATGCCTATTACGAAGATGGCAAATGATTCGAACAATGTCTATCACGAAGATGACAAATTGATCGAGTCGAACCGTGCCTCTCATGAAGATGACGAATGGTTCGAACAATGCCTATCACGAAGATGGCAAATCACAATATGCTCATTTTTAAAATTATTTGTTGTTTTTTTGTTTTATTATTTTTTGTGCGCGGGTTTGATCATGCCTAGCCTATTACGAAGATGGCTGCTCAATCAACCCAATAAAAAGGATTCGATTTGAAATGCTGGGTTTGACCATGTCGAGCTTATCGCGAATATGGCTGCTTGATATAGGGATTAGCAATATATACGCTGTCACGCCCCGGATTACTCGATCCCCGGGCACGCCGACAAATCCGCCGTATACAAAGAAATTTCCCCTGTATACGAAGCGATAACTGTACCTGTATAACAGACAATACTACAAACAGTAGTATAGAGCTGCTAGAAGAACCAGAAACTAAACACAAACTGAGTTCCATATACATACATCAAATCCAAAATACGAAACTACTCGCACTAGCGAGTTAAAATAACTGTATGTACATAAACTCCAACAAAACAACTACCTGCAGTAGGGGCACCTCTAGCTCGGCTCGTCGGGTACACTACAACAGAATTAGGTTATAGGGACACATGTTTGAGACACTTTTGAGTAAGTGTCCCATTTATGCTAAAACTTAAAAAAACATCTACTTATGCCTAAATATAAAGCCCAATCCAACCAAAAATAAAAGATTACTCTACTCAACCCACCACATCCAGTCCATTGGACCCGATTACAAACAGAAAAGAAAAAAAAAAGAAAAATCAATTACCATCTTTTCTTCTCTCTTCACTCAATCCATTGAAATTCTAGACGAAGAGCCTTTCCTGTCGTCCTCCTCCGCCACCGCAGCCAACGAGATAGAGTTTCGGCGGTTGCTAAATGCTTAAATAAGTATTTGTAAATTAGCAGCACTCTTTTAGATTATAGCGACACACTTTAACTGTTACTATATACCTACCGACCCCACATATAGCAACACTTTTTAAAAGTGTCGGTAATTTTAGCTAGCAGCACTTTTTTGACATGTACCTACATTTAAAAGTGTCGCTATAGACCGCTTTTGTTGTAGTGGTAGAGCTCTAACTCGCGACGCCCTTGCCTCGATCCTGATCCGCAACAGCAGCAGCCGAAGACGATGGCTCTGCAAAAACGGGGTAACAACAGGGCGTGAGAACTACTGTAAAAACAAGTAGTTCTCAGTGGGTGCCGCCCTCAACAATATCGGTCCACCCACTAAGTCTACAGAAGGGAGCAAAGGTAGAATAAATGCTGGAATAAAATCTACAGCTACCATTTATTACACTATCATGCTCTAAGCTGACCTGCTGTAGTAATGTCAAATCTGACCTAATCTCTTTAGGGACTGTAAATATACCCGTCCCAGGGACTGTGAACACACCAGCCCCACCCAGTTGGGACTATCCAGCTACCTCCACACTATCCAGTCCGTGGAGAGCAAGTCTAACCGGCATGCACGACATCAATGCGAAAGCACAGCGCCCGTCTCCGGAGTGGCACTCGTGGGAGCTACCCAATTGAGTATGGAACGTATCTCTGTCGAGCTCAATCAGGCTCTCTCAAGCCAAAGTCCAAGTAACCGACTCTAACTGGTCTAACAACCAACAGGTCACGTGCCTTCGGCACAATCCGACGCCAAAAAGGCGATATGGGTCCACCGTCAACTTCGACAGCACCCAACAGTCCGGAACAGCCTTAATGCTACTGTAAAAATACACTCGGCATCCCAGCACGAGCGTAACTGAACTCTAAACTACCTGGGGTATCCGTCATATCGATACTGCAACGATACAAAATTACAACTGCTCCTAGAGCTAAATCAGGTAGTTTAAGCATATGACAGGTTATACTCGCGGTTTTCTCCTAAGTCAAATCCAAGTCGAACATGTATATTTATGGTTTACTAATCATGTCCTCAATACTGATTTCATCCATGATACAATCAACGAAATTGAGCTACAATATGATTTACAAAAACTGGAAATCATGCATGTCGACTAATACTGTGCTTTGGAATAAACCGATGTAACCCATCTCTAAAGCACTTCCTGACAGCAAGGAGGTCTCGAACCACAAGGACTTCCTCTGCTGGATCAACCGAAGCTCCTCCAAGACAGTAACAAGAGTTCTCCAAACTCTAGACTTTAACAAGATCCAAAATCCATCAATACAACTAAAATTTCAGCACTTAAGCTAAATTATCCACTTGTAATGCTAACATTACCATCCGACTCCAAATCAGTTGAGGTGGAGTTCCAAAAGCAGTGAGTAGTGATGGAGTATGAGTCTCAGGTCCAAAATCCCCCTGTTTCCAACGATCGTATCAAGAAAATTCAAGAAATCCAAAAATCAGGTCCAAAACCACAACAGTCCAGAAACCTGAGAAATTGACTGAGCTAACCTTAACCAAAATCCGCAATTCAAGGCTTCCTGGATTCCTCTGGAAGTCTAGAATCCAACAAACCAAGTTTCGTCGCAATCCGACTTCCCTACGTCGCGCACGAGCCAAAACACTGAAGGTCGTCGCTGGAAAAACTGCAGAATCAGCACCTTGCAAATCTTGGAGTTGTGGATCTTGATGCAAATTAAGAATATTTGAGGGATTGAAGAGCAAATTCAGGGTTCTCTGTGAAGGGCAGGTGAAAAGAGCTCAAAGGGGATGTACACCAGGTATTTATAGGGTGCTGGAGTGGTCAGATAACCCTCAGGAACAATTGTTGAAACCTGCTATCCCTGCAGAAAATCCGAGATCTGGGCGCCCTAAACCAAGTTCTGGGCGCCCAGAACTTCCAGCCTGCACAAATGCTCCCCTTCGATTCCTCCGCCCGCGGTGTGCTGTGCCCGTAAACGGCTCCGGCGGACCTCACCTGTCACGCCCTGGATTACACGTTCTCCGGGCACGCCAACAAATCCGCCGTATACAAAGGAATTTTCCCTGTATACGAAGCGATAGCAGTTCCTGTAACCCATAAAATACTACAAACAGTAGTATAGAGCTGCTAGAGTAAACAGAAGCTAAACAAACAGAGTTCCATATACATAGTTCAATACTGAAAATACAGAGCTACTCGCACTGGCGAGTTAAGCATACTATGTACATGAACTCAAAGCAAAACATCTACCTGCAGTAAGGGTACCTCTAGCTCGGCACGTCTGGTAGGGCTCTAACTCGTGACGCCCTTGCCTCGATCCTGATCTGCGACAGCAGCAGCCGACGATGGTGGCTCTGCAAAAACAGGGGGTAATAACAGGGCGTGAGAACTACTGTAAAAACAGGTAGTCCTCAGTGGGTGCCGCCCTCAACAATATCGGTCCACCCACTAAGTCTACAGAAGGGAGCAAAGATAGCAGTAAATGCAGGAATGAAATCTACAGCTATGGATCACTACACTATCATGCTCTACACTAACCAACTGTAGGAAATGTCAAATCTGACTCAATCCAATCGAGACTGTAAGCATACCCGTCCCTTGGACTGTGAACACACCCGTCCCTGGCCAGTTGTGACTGTCCAGCTACCTCCACACTACTAGTTCGTGGAGAGCAAGTCCAATCGGCATGAGCGACACCAATGCGAAAGCACAGCGCCCGTCTCCGGAGTGACACTTGTGGGAGCTACCCAATCGAGTATGCAGCGTTTCTCTGTCGAGCTCAATCAGGCTCCAACTAGCCAAAGTCATGTAAATAGGGTCAAAACAGGTCTACAAACCAAACCCACGTGCCCTCGGCACAATCTGAAACCAAAACAAGAATCTAGGTCCACCGCCAACCCGGACGGCACCCAACGACCCGAAACAGCCTAGACTCTGCTGAAAAATAAGCTCGGCACCCCAGCACGAGCGTAAATGCCTTCTAAACTACCCCAGATATCCATCGCACTGATACTACAACGATACAGACAACCCACGGCTCCTAGAGCTAAATCTGGTAGTTTAAGCATATGACGGGTCAAAACGCAGGTTTTCTCCTAAGTCAATTTTTCAAGTCCGACATGTGTAAATGTCACTTATTTAGTATGCTTAAATTCAGGTTACAGCTACAACTTATCACTGAATTTAATCTAATCACATTGTAGACCGAACAACAAAACATACATGTCGACTAAACATCTACTCATTACTTAGGAGTAATCCGATGCAAACCCACCTCAAACGCGATTCCTCTGGCAGCAACATGGTCTCGGATCACAAGTAGCACAGCTGGAAACACCTCCAAACCAGCAACAATCCCCTCAAAACCTGGACATTACAATTCACCCAAAATGCATTACAATTCGTCAATTTCAGCACTTAAGCTTATGATTTATCCAATTCCAATGTCAAAACTCACCTAACAATCTCCAAATCAGGTGAAGATGGTCCCAATTCCAGTATTGGTTGGTAGGGGATGTGACTCAACTCCACAAAGCCCCGGCTTCCAAAGTTCACCCCAAGAAAACTCAAAAACATGCAATTCTGTCCATATCAACAGCAGCAGAGGAAAACCTGAGTTCGACTGAGCTAACCTTCACTAAATTCTGCAAGTCAGGGCTTCGTGGATTCCTCTGAAAGTCTAGAATCTAGCAAACCAAGTTTCGTCAAAATCCGATATCCCTACGTCGCGCACAAGCCAAAACACTGAAGGTCGTCGCTGGGAAAACTACAGAATCAGTACCTCGCAACTCTTGGAGATGTGGATCTTGATGCAATTTGGAAAGATTGGAGGGATTAAGGAGCAAAATCTAAGTTCTCTGTGAAGAACAGGTAAAAAGATCTCAAAGGGGACGTATACCAGGTATTTATAGGGTGCTGGAGGGATAAAATAAGCCCCAAGAGAAACAGCTGCAATCCGGTGTCCCTGCTGAAATGGGCATTTCTGGGCGCCCGGAACCATGTTCTGGGCGCCCGGAACCATGTTCTGGGCGACTGAAACATCCAGGCTGCACAAATCATCCTCCTCGGATTCTCGGCTCGCGGTGTGCTGCGCCCGTAAACGGCTTCGGCGGACCTCACCTACCACCCTGCCACGCGTCGAAGCAAACGATATTCACGATGTAGAATTTTCGGACCCACTTCTGGGCGCCCGGAACATAGGATCCGAATTGGCTCCAGTTTCAGTTAAATTTTAACACTCAGTTCTGGGCGACCTAAACCATGTTCTGGGCGCCCGGATCTCGCAAAACTTTAGTTTTGCTTATTTGAGTGCACCGAGTCCAATTCTGCATCCAATTCGCACAGAATTGACTTCGACTCAGTCCGACACTCTCCAGAGATATCGACCAGTCACTAATACTGAAGCCAATCCTATCCAAAGCTCAGGAACACTACATCCTCCCCCACTACAAAAAGTTTCATCCGCGAAACTGAATACATACCTCAATCCCGAGTTTCAAATAGGTAGGGGTAGGACTCCTTCATCTCCGTCTCCGGCTCCCAAGTCGCCTCCCGCTCCTCGTGATTATTCCATTGCACCTTTACAAAGGGTATGACCCGGTTGCGCAATTTCCTCGACTCACGAGCCAGAATCCACACCGGTCGTTCCTCGTAACTCAGGTCCATGCCAATCTCAAGCGGAGTGAAGTCAATCACGTGGGAGGGGTCGAACACATATTTCCTCAAAGCCGAGACGTGGAAGACATCGTGAATGCCGGCTAGTCTTGGTAGTAGAGCAATCCTGTAAGCCACTGGCCCGACTTGCTCCAATACTTCGAAAGGGCCTACAAAACGTGGACTGAGCTTTTCACGTACTCCAAATCGGCGAATCCCTCTGGACGGCGAGACTTTAAGAAAAACAATCTCCCACCTGGAACTCCAAGTCTCGTCTCCGAGTATCAGCATAGCTCCTCTGTCGACTCTGGGCTGCTAACATGTGCCGTCGCGCCTTCTTTACCTTTTCCTCAGCGTCAATCAGAATCTCAGGCCCAAGCGTCCTCCTCTCACCCACATCACTCCAAAACAAAGGGGATTGACATCTGCTTTCATACAACACCTTAAACGGAGCCATCTGGATGCTCGCTTGATAGCTGTTGTTGTACGCAAACTCAACCAGTCTCAAATGCCGATACCACCCTCTTCCAAAGTCTAGGACACAGGCCCTCAGCATGTCCTCTAGAGTCTGAATGGTCCGCTCTGACTGACCATCTGTCTGTGGGTGAAGCGCTGTGCTGAACTGCAACAGAGTGCCCAAGGCCGTCTGAAGACACCTCCAAAAGTGCGAGACGAATCTCGGGTTTCGGTCGGATACTATCAAAGTGGGCACGCCATGCAACCTCACTATCTCATCCAAGTACAACTGAGCGAGTCTCTCTCTGGACCAAGTGGTCTGCACTGGTAAGAAGTGAGCAGACTTGGTCAGTCTGTCCACTATCACCCAAATCACATCAAAACCACCCTGTGCTCTCGGCAATCCGACGACAAAGTCCATCGTAATCTGCTCCCATTTCCACTCGGGTACTGCCAGACTCTGAAGCTTGCCAGCAGGTACCTGATGCTCGGCCTTTACCTATTGACAAGTCAGACACTGAGCCACAAATCTACCAATGTCCCTCTTCATTCCATTCCACCAAAACTGAGCCTTTAAATCCTTATACATCTTGGTTCCACCGGGGTGAACCGTATAAGGTGAACAGTGAGCCTCTCTCAAAATGTCCTCTCGGATCTCCTAATCCATAGGTACACACAGTCGGTCCCTGTACCGCAGTACTCCCGAACTATCCACAACAAAGCCCTCGGCCTGTCCCCTCTCAAGCTGCTCTCGAATCCTCGACAAGTGCGGGTCTCCACTCTGTTTCTCTCGAATCCTATACAACAGAGTGGGCTGCAAGATCATAGACATCAGTCTCGGAGTAAATTCTGGGGACACTACCTCGAGCCTCAGCCGCCGCAGCTCCTCGAGTAACGGTCTCTGCCGAGTGATCAACATGCTCCAGCTCTACACTACCTTCCTGCTCAACGCATCTGCCACTACATTTGCCTTGCCGGGATGATACTGAATACTAATATCATAGTCCTTCAGCAACTCCAACCACCGGCGTTGCCTCAGATTCAACTCCTTTTGGGTGAACAGATACTTGAGACTTTTATGATCAGTAAAAACCTCGCAGTGCTCACCGTACAAGTAATGCCGCCACAACTTTAAAGCAAAGACTACCGCGGCAAGCTCCAAGTCATGTGTAGGGTAATTCTTCTCATAATTCTTTAACTGCCGTGAAGTATAAGCAATTACCCTACCATGCTGCATCAGCACACAACCCAGTCCACTGTGCGATGCATCACTGTAGATCACAAATCCTTCCCCCATCATAGGAAGGGTAAGGATAAGAGCTGACGTCAACCTCTGTCTCAACTCATCAAAGCTCCTCTGGCAATCCTCACTCCAGATGAATCTAATCTCATTTTGCGTTAAACGAGTGAGGGGTGTGGAAAGCTTCGCAAAGCCTTCCACAAACCGACGGTAATAACCAGCAAGCCCAAGGAAACTCCTTACCTCTGTAACCGTCGTCGGTCTGGGCCAATCCCGAATAGCATCAATCTTCTTCGGGTCAACTGCTACTCCCTCTGCTGATATCACGTGGCCCAAGAAAGCAACCTCCCGTAACCAGAACTCGCACTTCTTTAACTTGGCATACAACTTATTCTCTCTCAGAAGCTATAGCACAGTCCTCAAGTGCTCCTCATGCTCGGCATCACTCCGGGAGTATATCAGATATCATCAATGAAGACTACCACAAACCTGTCCAAGAACAGCTTGAACACTCTGTTCATCAAATCCATGAATGTGGCAGGGGCATTCGTCAATCCAAATGGCATCACCGTAAACTCATAATGCCCGTACCGAGTCCGAAAAGCCGTCTTGGAAACATCCTCGGCCCTCACCCTTAACTGGTGGTAACCTGACTGGAAGTCAATCTTCGAGAAGACATAAGATCCTTGCAGCTGATTAAACAGATCATCAATGCACGGCAAAGGATACTTATTCTTGATGGTCACCTTATTTAGCTCCCGGTAATCCACACACAATCTGAGCGAACCATCCTTCTTCTTTACAAACAACACCGGCGCTCCCCAAGGCGACACACTGGGTCTCACAAACCCCTTATCCATCAAATCCTGAAGCTGCGCCTTTAGCTCTCTCAGCTCCGCCGGTGCCATCCTCTAAGGTGCCTTTGAGATTGGTGCAGTTCCAGGAACCACATCAATCACAAACTTTATCTCCCTCTCCGGCGGCATCATCGTCAACTCCGGAGGAAATCGATAGTAGCATAGTACCGCGCCAGCCAATCCATACCGAGCATGACGTCGAAGTCCTGCAGCTGCCATAACACCAACAGGTCTGCGGGCATGATCCACGAGTCTAACTGCACCGGACACGACCAACAACACTTTGCAACCTGTAAAACATGGTCCGGGATCTGCACCTTTCGTGCCTGTGACAATACTCCTAACTCTAGACCATGCAACAATGCAAATGCTCGACTAACAAAAGAATGCGTGGCACCGGTATCAAAAAGAGTGTGAGTACGAATGCCTAAAATCAAAATGATACCTGCCACCACACGGTCGGCTGCTGAAGAATCCACTACCTGAGCTGCATAAACCCTGCCACTCGGAGCTTGCTGTCGTCGCTCCCCCTAACGCGGTATAGACGATCTATCTTCCTGGCGGAAACCCGGTGCTGCTCCAAAGGACGGCTGAGATGCCGGCTGCGCTGATGCAGTGGATTACGCTGGTGATGCTGCACGGGGGCAAACTGACCTCATATGCCCGGGCTGACCGCAAGAATAGCAACGGCCTTCTCTCTGCTCTCACTACCAGGGCCAGTGTAGTCCCCCGCAGATCACACACTGCGGTGTCCTCTGAGTCTGCCCCTGCGGACGGGATCCCCTGGAACGATGACGCCCCGAAAACCCACGACCCTGAGAGCGTGATCGTGGAGGCCTCGGCGGACGCCTGCTGCTCGACTGTCCAGCATCATCTGAAAAGGGGCGCTTCCTATCCTGACTCTGCCCCACGGCCTGAGTCCTCTCCTGTAGCGACACCTCACCTCTCTCCACCTATAAGGCCTGCTCTATGGACGCATCCAGAGTCCTCGACCTCTGCGTCCGCGCCAACCTGAAGATGTCGGGTCTCAGCCCCTGCTCAAACAGATAAACCCTGTGTGCCTCGTCCCTGGCCACAAATGGCACACATTCAGGAGTCGAGTAAACTCCCGAATGTACTCCTGCACTGGACGATCCCCCTGCTGGATCCTCTTCAAATCCTCCTCGAGCTTCTGTTTCACACTGTTGGGAAAGAATATCCCAAACAGCATTCCACAGAACTCATCCCATCTCAGCTGCAACACTACTAGTCCCTGCTCTCTCCTCACTCTCCTCCACCAAGCGTGGGCATCACCTGCCAAGCAATGGACTCCCAAAGACACCTGCTCCCCCTCAGGAATGAACAGATCCTCAAATAACTTCTCCATCGCACTGACCCATCCCTCAACAACCCAGGCCTCAGTGCAACTGCCATCGAAAATCGGTGGATCAAACGGCGAAAACGAGCCAACCTCTCCGTCCACCGCTCCTGCTCTGCCTCTGTCAACTGTACTGGCCCCCCAGCAGGCGCAACTGGCGCTACTAGAACGGCTGCTGGCGGAGGTACTGCTGCAACTGGTGCTGTCACTGGAGTAATAGGAGGTGGAACAGACGACTCTGGTGCCCTCGGTGCTGAACTCTAGAGTGAAGCTAGCCTCTCGCCCATCCTTTCTAACAACTCCTCCTGCCGCCTCGTCACCTCTGTCAGGGCGGCTAACTGTGCACTCAAGTCCGGAGATGTACTCGTCTCTGGTCGAACACTCTGCTCCCGCTGGGTACTCGGCTCCGCATGCTCGAGCATCTCGGAAGGTCCCGCACGATCCTGCGACAACTGGGCACGCTCCCGTAACGACGGTCGACCTCGGCGACGATACATAGCTGAAAAGAACAGATCGGGGTCAGATGAAACATAAACACTCTCGACCCAATCAACGAAAGTCTGGAAGGCGGTCCCTGTTTTCCTCCAAAATTATGTTGTCTGCAGCCAACATAATTGCTCAGGGCAAAACAGGAACTCCTTCAATCACTCACCCCACTCTGAAAGGAGTTAGAACAATTAATCATTGACTTTCGCAATAAATTACGCCTCTCGCATCTTACCTTCCTAAGGTTTGCCAAACTTAGATTTTCTAGGTCCCAACGACCTAGTGCTAAGCTCTGATACTAATTTAATCTGTCACGCTCCGGATTACACGTCCCCGGGCACGCCGACAAATCCGCCGTATACAAAGGAATTTCCCCTGTATACGAAGCGATAGCAGTACCTGTAAACCATACAATACTACAAACAGTAGTATAGAGCTGCTAGAGTAAACAGAAGCTAAACAAACGGAGTTCCATATACATAGTTCAATACCGAAAATACAGAGCTACTCGCACTGGCGTGAGAACTACTGTAATAACAGGGCGTGAGAACTACTGTAAAAACAGGTAGTCCTCAGTGGGTGCCGCCCTCAACAACATCGGTCCACCCACTAAGTCTACAGAAGGGAGCAAAGATAGTAGTAAATGCAGAAATGAAATCTACCGCTATGGATCACTATACTATCATGCTCTACACTAACCAACTGTAGGAAATGTCAAATCTGACTCAATCCAATAGGAACTGTAAGCATACCCGTCCCTGGGACTATGAACACCCCCGTCCCTGCCCAGTTGTGACTGTCCAGCTACCTCCACACTACTAGTCCGTGGAGAGCAAGTCCAACCGGTATGAGCGATATCAACGCGAAAGCACAGCGCCCGTCTCCGGAGTGGCACTCGTGGGAGCTACCCAATCGAGTATGCAGCGTATCTCTGTCGAGCTCAATCAGACTCCAACTAGCCAAAGTCATGTAAACAGGGTCAAAACAGGTCTACAAACCAAACCCACGTGCCCTCGGCACAATCTGGAACCAAAACAAGAATCTGGGTCCGCCAACCCGGACGGCACCCAACGATCCGAAACAGCCTAGACTCTGCTGAAAAATAAGCTCGGCACCCCAGCACGAGCGTAAATGCCTTCTAAACTACCCCAGGTATCCATCGCATTGATATTGCAACGATACAGTCAACCCACGGCTCCTAGAGCTAAATCTGGTAGTTTAAGCATATGACGGGTCAAAACGCAGGTTTTCTCCTAAGTCAATTTTTCAAGTCCGACATGTGTAAATGTCACTTATTTAGTATGCTTAAATTTAGGTTACAGCCACAGCTTATCACTGAATTTAATCTAATCACATTGTAAACCGAACAACAAAACATACATGTCGACTAAACATCTACTCATTACTTAGGAGTAATCTGATGCAAACCCACCTCAAGCGCGATTCCTCTGGCAGCAACACGGTCTCGGATCACAAGTAGCATAGCTGGAAACACCTCCAAACCAGCAACAATCCCCTCAAAACCTGGACATTACAATTCACCCAAAATCCATTACAATTCGTCAATTTCAGTACTTAAGCTTACGATTTATCCAATTCCAATGTCAAAACTCACCTAACAATCTCCAAATTAGGTGAAGATGGTCCCAATTCCAGTACTAGTTGGTAGGGGATGTGACTCAACTCCACAAAGCCCCTGCTTCCAAAGTTCACCCCAAGAAAACTCAAAAACTTGCAATTCTGTCCATATCAACAGCAGCAGAGGAAAACCTGAGTTCGACTGAGCTAACCTTCACCAAATTCTGCAAGTCAGGGCTTCGTGGATTCCTCTGAAAGTCTGGAATCTAGCAAACCAAGTTTCGTCGAAATCCGATATCCCTACGTCGCGCATGAGCCAAAACACTGAAGGTCGTGGCTGGGAAAACTACAGAATCAGCACTTTGCAACTCTTGGAGATGTGGATCTTGATGCAATTTGGAAAGATTGGAGGGATTAAGGAGCAAAATCTAAGTTCTCTGTGAAGAACAGGTTAAAAGAGCTCAAAGGGGACGTATACCAGGTATTTATAGGGTGCTGGAGGGATAAAATAAGCCCCAAGAGAAATAGCTGCAATCCGGTGTCCCTGTTGAAATGGGGATTTCTGGGCGCCCGGAACCATGTTCTGGGCGACCGAAACATCCAGGCTGCATAAATCATCCTCCTCGGATTCTCGGCTCGCGGTGTGCTGCGCCCGTAAACGGCTCCGGCGGACCTCACCTACCACCCGCCACGCGTCGAAGCAAACGATATTCACGATGTAGAATTTCCGGACCTACTTATGGGCGCTCGGAACATAGGATCCGAATTGGCTCCAGTTTCAGTTAAATTTTAACACTCAGTTCTGGGCGATCTAAACCATGTTCTGGGCGCCCGGATCTGGCAAAACTCCAGTTTTGCTTATTTGAGTGCGCCGAGTCCAATTTTGCATCCAATTCGTGCAGAATTGACTCCGACTCAGTCCGACACTCTCCAGAGATGTCGACCAGTCACTAATACTGAAGCCAATCCTATCCAAAGCTCAGGAACACTACATCACCTACCATCAGCCACGTGTCAACACAAACGATATTCACGATGTGAAATTTTCGGACCCATTTTCGGGCGCCCGAAACATGGACCCGAATTGGCTTCCAGTTCTGATCAAATCTGCACTCAACTTCTGGGCGACCCAAAACCTGTTCTGGGCGCCCGAATCTAGCAAAACTCCAGTTTTGCTTATTTGAGTGCGCCGAGTCCATTTTTGCATCCGTTTCGCGCATGAACGACTCCGACTCAGTCCGACACGATCCAGATGTGTCAACTAGTCACTAACACTGAAGTCAATCCTATCCAAAGCTCTGGAACACTACATACGCACGATAAAAATAACGATTTAATGTCATATTTGATCGGTCGAGCCTATCACGAAGATTGTCGTGTTGATCAAATTGACAAAGGAATCATTTTTACACCGTTTATATGCATGCGTCATGCTTCGCTGTCGGGGAGGTCGCCGTGATTATCTTCGTCGCGATCGCCACCATCGTCGCCATGCCTTCACCTTTTTTTTCCTTTTTTTTTATGCTTTTCTTTTTTTTCTTTTCAAAGGGGAAGGGACCAAACCCTCTCTCTCTCTGTATGAACTGGGAGAGAGGGTGAGGCGGGGACCCTCCAAGTAGGGGTGGAAACGAGCCGAGCTCGAGCGAGCTTACCCCGGCTCAAATTCGGCTTGAAATTAATTTCGAGCCTAAATTTAGGCTCAAGCTCAGCTTGAAATTAATTCGAGCCGAGCTCGAGTGAGCCTAATTTCGAGTTGAGCGAGCTCGAGCCCTAAACGAGCCGCTTGAAATTCTCAATATCGTACGATCAATAGTTTAATTTGTATAGAACATTACTTATAATTTGATGCAAAAGCATGTCTAATAATTCAAAATACAGAATAATTATATAAAATACGATATTATAATATAAAAAAAATAACTTATGAGTTGAATATTTAATCTTTTCAGCCTCGCATGTCTTCTCTTTTGTTTTCAATCTCCATATTATTTTTTTCATCTATGAGGTCAAAAAATGAATAAATTATATAGTCAAATATTGGATTAAACTATCTAATCATATATAACTAAAATTAAAATTTTGTATAAATAATAATTTTTTATTTTAAAAATATTTTGTATATTTTCTCAAGCACACAATTAATGACATTCCTTTTTACTATAATGTAACAAAATCATATCAAACTATAATTTTTTAAGAAAATTAGCTAAGCATATTTAGATAAATAACGTATTTTTGAATTTTTTTACTCACTTGATCCAATATATATTTTCAAAGTAAATGTGCAAGATTTATGAAATAATATCAATATCTAAGCCAAAATTTTATAAAAATAAGACAACAACACATATATAATAAGAAAAAAATACTAAGTGATCATATCGATAACGATAACAAATAACAAATATCATAAAAGCAACAATACAAAATATTTAAATACACCCATATAGAGAGAACTTTGGGGGCTTCAGATTTGGCCTCTTGAAGTGAGAGATAAAGAAAAGAGAGAGATATTAGAGATTTAGGGCTCTGTGAAAAAAAAAAGAGAGGAAGAGAGTGTAAATTTAGTTGGATTTTGTCTTTTTATTGGCATGTTTGGTTTATTTTTATGGCCCAGCAATATTGGCCTAATTTTAACTAAACTCAAATTACTCACCCAGTCTATATATATATATCATATATAGATTATATTAGTTAATTTTTATTAAATTTATTATATAATATCATAGAATTATGCTACTATACTATCAATAGTACCGAAGCCCTTGTACTATTGAGTTTTCGGCGTTGGATGAAAGATGTGCGGTTAGAATGATAGTGGTCCCCGATTAAATTGATAGTGGTCCCTAGGGTTGAGTGGTGGTTGTTTAATAGTATAATTAACGGTGGAAATGATCAAAGGTTGATCTATAACGGTAGAAACTCAATAGTACCCAAGGAATTGATACTATCGATAGTATAGTACCGGACTCTATATATATATATATATATATATATATATATATATAGAGAGAAGAGAGACGAGAGAGAGAGAGAGAGGAGAGAGAGAGAGAGAGAGAGAGAGAGTAGGCGCTGTGCTCTCAGGACACGGAGGCCTCCGTGCTCCTGAGCGTTTTCGATGATAGGAATTCCGAATCGACGATCCGACCGTTAACTTGATCTAACGTATTTGAAGTTTCTAGAAAATAATTTCGCGATTTTTTGATATCATTTACCTAGCAATCGAAAGGATTCAAAATCAATAATTTTTAACGGCTGAAATAAAAATTCTATAAAAAGTGTGATATAGTACTAAAATTTTCGATTCAGAAATATGATCTTGTTGTAGTGTAGTATAAAGAATTTTGTATCAAAATTTCATCTGATTTGAATACTTTACACCGTTAAACTTGAAAACGGCAGATATCAACCATTAAAATTATTGATTTGAATCCTTTCGATCACTAGGTAAATGATATTCAAAAAATCGCAAAAATTATTTTCTAAAACTTCAAATACCTAGATCAAGTCTAACGAGCCGATCGTCGATTCGAAATTCCATCATCGAAAACGGCTCAGGAGCCGGAGGAGCACAGCTCCCCTAACTCTCTTCTCTCTCTCTCTCTCTCTCTCTCTAAGCTATATTATACATATATATATATATAGGTTCCGGCTACTATCCTGTTAATTAGATTGGACCTTGTCCTATCAAGTCAATTTGAATGATCGGGAACTTCAAATTGAAAATCGACACCGTGAAGTTGATCTACACAATTAGAAATGTTTAGAAACCAAATTTGTAATATTTAAAAATCATTATCTAAGTTCATCTTAAGAGATTGAAAATGAAACGTCATAAATGAATAACCTTCTTAAAATAGAGGTTAGATCTTCTCAGTTCGTAATCAGAGTTGTCAACATTATCTAAATAGTACAAAGCATTTTCTATCAAAAATTCAGCAATTTGGATTGCTCTACACCGTTAAACAAGCAAACGGCTCATATAGGCCGCAAAAATTGTCGATTTACGACACTTTGATCAGCCATGTAAACCATTATCAAATTTATGAAATTTAGTTTCTAGATATTTCAAATACTCTAGATCAACTTCAACGCTTCCGATCATCAATTCGAATTTCGATCATCAAGAACAACTTGATAGGACAAGTGCTCCTATCCTATTATAGATAGTAGGGTCCGCTACTATCCTATTAATAGGATTGGGACCCTTGTCCTATCAAGCAATTGAATGATCGAACTTCAAATTGAAAATCGACCCGTTGAAGTTGATCTACACAATAGAAATGTTTAGAAACCAAATTTTGTAATATTAAAAAATCATTATCAAGTTAATCTTAAGAGTTGAAAAAATGAACGTCATAATGAAATAACCTTCTTAAAAATAGAGTTAGACTTTCTCAGTTCGTAATCAGAGGTTGTCAAACATTATCTAAATAGTATAAAGAATTTCTATCAAAAATCAAGGCAATTTGGATTGCTTTACACCGTTAAACAAGCAAAGGACCTCATAATAGGCCGTCAAAAATTGTCGATTTTACGACACTTTGATCACCATGTAAACCATTATCAAAATTATAAATTAGTTTCTAGATATTTCAATACTCTAGATCAACTTCAACGCTCCGATCATCAATTCGATTTCGATCATCAGACACAACTTGATAGACAAGTGCTCCTATCCTATAATAGGATAGTAGCATTAGCCTATATAGGGTCCGGCTACTATCCTGTTAATAGGATCGGGACCCTTGTCCTATCAAGTCAAATTTGAATGATCGGAACTTCAAATTGAAAATCGACACCTTGAAGTTGATCTACAACAATTAGAAAAGTTTTAGAAACCAATTTTGTAATATTTAAAAATCATTATCAAGTTCATCCTTAAGAGTTGAAAAATGAACGGTCATAAATGAATACCTTCTTAAAATAGAGGTTTAGACTTTCTCAGTTCGTAATCAGAGTTGTTAAACATTATCTAAATAGTACAAAGCATTTTCTATAAAAAATTCAAGCAATTTGATTGCTCTACACCGTTAAACAAGCAAACGGCTCATATAGGCCGTCAAAAATTGTCGATTTTACGATACTTTGATCACCATGTAAACCATTATCAAATTATGAAATTTAGTTTCTAGATATTTCAAATACTCTAGATCAACTTCAACGCTCCGTTCATCAATTCGGAATTTCGATCATCAAGAACAACTTGATAGGACAAGTGCTCCTATCCTAATTAATAGGATAGTAGTCATAGCCTATATAGGGTCCGGCTACTATCCTGTTAATAGGATTGGGAACCCTTATCCTATATATATAGATGAATTGAGCTTCTATTCTTTAAAAGTACCAAGTTATTGGGTGCTTGTAGATTTTTAGCCATTGGATTAAGAGATGCAGTTAGGATGATGTGGGCCCCCTAGGGTTGAGTGGGTGTTGTTAATGTATAAATCTAATGTTGAAAATAATTCGAGGGAGTAAGATCTAAGGTAAAAAACTTACAAGCACCAAGTGCATGGTGCTTTTATAAGCACCATAGCTGGACTCTCTCTCTCTCTCTCTCTCTTCTCTCTTCTCTCTCGCTATATATATATATATATATTATATAATTATAGTATATTATTATATTATATTATATTATATTATATATATAATGTATGTAATATTATGCCAATATATGGGTGTGGTGAGGTGTATGTTGGAAAGCACGGAGCTCTTTGAGACTTTACGGTTTCATACTGGTTCTGTTTCGTAATCAGATGATGAGTTGCGACTGTACTCGTTCGACAAATCGCTGTCTGATCTTGGTCTTTATCTGTATTTAAGACTTCGAATACTTGAAGTTTGAAGTACAAAGAAATAAATTTTGTATGATTTATTTGCACTAATGTTGTTATGCGGTTTCTGTTTTGTGAGTGCGCGTTGGACATAGAATGTGTAATCAAAAAATTTCTATCAATCTTCTACTTGGGCATGGCGTAGTGACCGATTAGTGCAAGGCTTAACGGTGTAGAAAATATTCAAATCACCGTTAAATTTTTGTAATGTATGTATACGCATTTTTTTCGATATATAATGGAATAAAATAGTTACCCTCGTTGCATATGTTAAAACTGATATCCTGTTTAGTGTGCGCTAAGCTCTTATAAGTAGTCTTATAAATTGTCGATATTATTATTACGTTATTTGTTGATATGATTTGTATTGAGTCAGGCTGTTATGATCGTTGTTGAAGACCTTTTCTACTCTATTGGGTTCAACTTAAAGGTCAGACACATAATAATTAAGATTTTTCGCGATATTAATCATAAATAGTGAGAAAATTTGTTTCCTGTTGCACGTAAGTGATATTCATAATATCTGTTAGAGGCTCAATGGAATTAAGTCTAACTGGATGCTCGGTTTCTATTCAATCGATTCGAAATGTGTAAGTGATTGGATACTGGATGACCGGATGAGGATAGCGACTGATTCCCAAGCTTTCGAATCTATCCTCGATTCGTGGGTAATATGAAAGGCGTAAGCCTTTATAAGTTTAATTAGGTTTTACACTTATTCTCGATAAAATTAGAAAAGTTACTACGTTGCAAAGTTATATATATCTGTTAGGGCGCAACTGAAGTAGTCTATAATGTTGTGTCGGTATTTTGTTCTTGTGGGCGTTATGAATCGTTCGTTCCAATTTACACTCTCTGGCGTAATGAATAATAACTAGGTTTTGCGCTTTCTTCGAGAAAATGACGAAAAGCACTCCGTTAGCCAAAGTATTACTATTGTTATGGCGAAACTGAGGTATGGTCTGTATATAATGGTGATGATTGACCCGGAGTATGATTGATTCTTGTGGCTGATACGTGCAGTGAGAGGTCGGAGAGAGACCGATATCTGGGATAGTAGGAGAGAGAAGAGACTAAGGCTACGTTTAATGCTCAGATTAATAGCACCAAAGCATCGGTGGCTACCAAGTTTTTGGCCATTGGATTAAGAGATGCAGTTAGGATGATGTGGGCCCCCTAGGGTTGAGTGGGTGGTTGGTTGAATGGTATAATCTAATGGTTGAAAATAATTCGAGGAGTAGATCTAACGGTAAAAAACTTACAAGCACCAAGTGCATGGTGCTTTTATAAGCACCATAGCTGGACTCTCTCTCTCTCTCTCTCTCTNTATATATATATAGATATAGTAGGCCTTGTGTGCTATTAGGAGCACGGAGGTCTCCGTGCTCATAAGCCGTTTTCGATGCTGGAGTTTTCGAATCGACGATCGGCTCCGTTAGACTTTATCTAGCATATTTGAAGTATCTAGAAAATAAATTTTGCTGTTTTTCGATATCATTTACTTAGCGATCGAAAGGGTTTAAAATCAACAATTTTTAATGGTTGATATATACAGTTTGCAAGTTTAACGGTGTAAAAATATTCAACTCAGATGAAATTTTGCTCGAAAATTCTTTATACTATTTACAGCAAGATTAATATCTCTGATCGAAAATTTTAGTGCTATATCACCACTTTTTGTGAGATTTTTATTTTCAGTCGTTGATTTTGAACATTTTCGTTCGCTAGGTAAATGATCTCGAAAAATCGCAAAATTTGTTTTCTAGATACTTTAAATACGCTAGATCAAGTTTAATGGAGCCAATCGTCGATTCGAAAGCTCCATCATCGAAAACGGCTTAGGAGCACGGAGGCCTCCTGTCACGCCCCCGGACCGGCAGAGGCCCTCCCGGTAGCGTGCCCAGACCCGCCATATGTCAACACATATAAGGCGTCTACATCAACAGCGGAAATAAAAGTATAAAATAATCTATATCTAGAGATATCAGAGCATAAAAAGATCTATCATCTACAGTAAGGTAAATGGGTAATACTATAACAATAAGAGTGAAATATAAAGTAATACAATATCTGTCCAAAAAGTACACAAAAGGGTGGTCTCTAGTACACTGGTACAGCTCTCAACCT
>NC_033633.1:3700444-3703581 GCF_001540865.1 Ananas comosus | reverse complement strand
TGCCCGGGGCAATGTCCTCTTAGGACATTTGCCCAAACTTTCTCAAATAGTCTAATGTTCCCAAGCCTCTAGGCTTTCAAAGATTCCTATGTCACAATTGGGCATATGGTTAAAATGCATGAAAGCAATATCATTTCATAATAGGAATCATGGGTCCAAGTCCCAACTAGAATGATGTCTCACATGCATGCACCCTAACACTAGAGGTCAAGAATTTACTTGTACATATATGCATGTAAGCATTCTAAAATTCATTAATAAATATTTAACTGATTATGCATGCTTTATCGATTAACGTACTCAAACACACAAATGGAGATTTTCTCATTGTGTGGCTTAGGATCAAACGCCCACCGCAACCGTCACGTAAGTGCCTCGGTTCGCTGGAACGCAAGTCTGTCACGAATCTCCAAAATCTCTAAAGTGCATGTGAGCGAAGAGATAACAGGGCATTACGGATCAACCATTAGATCAAAACATTAACAAACAAGGCAAAGAGGCTAAAACTTACCTAAAGTTTAGAAAAACTCTCAAGCTCCAAAAAAGAGCTAGAGTCCTTCCAATCCAACCCCAAGGGAGAGATTCTAAATCTAACTAATTTAGCTCCAAAAGCCCTAGATTCAAAATGCCCAAAATAAGCCCTAAATCTCCATTCTAGGGTTCCATCTCAAATCCGACAATAAAACTCGAATCTAGAGGGAGAGAACAAGTTGCTTACCTCTTAGAAGCTTCAATCTAAGCTCTAAATCCTCCAAATCCAGAGATCTCTCCTCAACAAAGCTCCAAGACCTAGTTCCAAGCTTCATCCATGGTGGAAATGGCACCAAAGGGCAAAAGAGAGGGAAAATCCATAAAAAATCATGCAAAAATGGAGATCAAATCCAAAGAGATGGTGTGGGGAGCTCCCTTACCTGGTTTTCCACTCTTCTCAGCTCAGGGGAGAGTCCTAAGGGCGTGGGTGCTGATATAAGGGTGCCACAATCGCGAAAAACCCCCTGCAGTTCAAACTGTTCAAAATTTGTCTCTGCGTACCGGTACATGGGCCCACGTACCGGTACACATCCCACGAAATAGCCAAACCCGAGCCTCGAGTTGGCTGAGAAGCTGCCAATGTTGTTGGCTGTATTGGTACAGCCATCACCCCGTACCGGTACACAGCCCTCTGAAGGCTACCCGAGAGCTAACCAAAAATCCGATTTTTCGGGTTTTGGTGCAAGGCTTTAAACCACAATTCTCGGGATTCGAACCATAGGTCGGAACACTGTCTACGACCCACCAGAAAGTCTGGAAAAGCTCAGGACACTGTCCAAACACTCGAACCTCGCAATTTGCAAAGGTCCAGTGTGTTACACCTCCGTGCTCCTAATAGCACACAAGACCTACTCTATATATATAGAGAGAGTAGGGCTACTATACTCTTATGAGTATAAAGCCCTTCGTACTTATAAGTTGTTTTCAATGTTGGGGCTTCCGAATCGAAGATCCACACCGTTAAACATGATCTAGAGTATTTGAAATTTTTAGAAAATAAATTTCGTAATTTTTCAAAATCATTATAAAGTCCATCAAGTGGATATAAAATGAACGGTCAAAATCGAACGACGTCCTAAAAATGGATAATCGGATCCTTCAATTTAAGATCGGGGTTATTGATCTTTATTTAGGTAATGAATAGAATTTTCTATCAAAAATTCAAGCTATTCCGATTCTTTTACACCGTTAAACTAGTAAGTATCACATACCAGCTGTTAAAAATTGTCAATTTTGTGAGCTATTGATCGTAAGGTAAATGATATCGAAAAATTATAAAATTTGATTTCTAGAAATTTTAAATGCTCTAGATAATGTTTAACAGTCTAGATCGTCGATTCGGAAGCTCTATCATCGAAACAACTTATGAGTACGAATGCGATCGTATTTATAAGAGTATAGTAGCCGGACTCTCTCTCTCTCTCTCTCTCTCTGTCACGCCCGGGTACCAGCGGAAGCATACCCGGTACGTGCACAGACCCGCCATACACCTGTAGTATATAAGGCGTCTACAAGAAACAAGTCGATAGGAGAAAAAAAACATAACATAATCCTATCCTGATATCAGAGTATAGTAAAAGTCACAAAGTCTATCAACAAAAGAACGAGAGTGTCCAACCAAAATATAGGTACAAAAGAAAGTACTAAAACTGCCACATCTGAATCCAAAATATATATACAACACATGGTATACAAAAAGTCTGTACAATGGTAGTCTCTCTATAAACTGGACATCACCCTCGGCTGTAACCCGAGTAGCAAGGTGATCGACTAGCACGCTCCTAGCAATGTCTAGCTAGACGCGACTCCCTTGCCACGGTCCCTAGCCTCTCCTGTAGATGGCTTTGTAAAAACAACCACAAAAAGGGCGTGAGAACTATAAACAATAGTTCCCAGTGGGTAAGCCGTCAGCCTCGGCGAATTACACCACTAGGCTTATGATGTACTAAATGAAAGCGAAAGCAGTAATTGCATGATATATAATTAGGCAATGCTAACAGGTAATGAGCAGGTAAGCAACATGTAAACGACATAATAGAAGGCTTAGCATCTAGCATTTAATCCGGTATTTGACATTTGTTCGCAGCGAGTCGGTAATCGACTCTTGATCAGTGATTTATGGCTTACTGTGGAAGCTCTGGTAAGATCGATTGAAGTATTACAACATCGTAGCGAAAGCAGGGAAATTAGTTAATTGCTTTGTATTATGCTGGCATTGAAGCCGAAATTAGAATTATAGTCCAATCGTTCCGACGGGTTTGATGTTTTATTTTTCAGGCAGATCAGGTGACCATTTGATTGGTTTACGTTTTTGGGAGCGCAATCTCTATTTTGAAGCTTTCTTGTGAGCTTAGTGTATAGGTGGGTTGACTCTATACATAGCAAGGTTGAAGACTCTTTCAGTATGTTATATGATCTCGCTATTAATACGGATATAGAATATTTGGATGCGAATGGTGTTCTAATGAATTCGAAATGTCACTAATATGTTTGTTATATAGATTGAAAATGAATCTCTAGTAAACTGTAATGAACAATGAATTTGTTGACTTATTGATTGATAAAGTGCAACCAATGAATGCTTGTGCCTATGTTGAATAGGTGCC
>NC_033633.1:3651865-3699595 GCF_001540865.1 Ananas comosus | reverse complement strand
ATTCTTGCAATTTCAGCTTCCTAGCTGAAATTCTTGCTTACCTCGAGGTAGAACACCTTCTAAACCAGCCTCCCAGGTCACCAAATAAGCTCCACGTGGTTCGAAAACCTGCTGCGAAGATACAATTCCCAAACTGCATCAAATACCCGAGTAACTTCGTATAGTTCCGAACTAGCTTCATAATTAGCTAAATATTTCCATTAAGCTTCAAAGTAGCTTAACCCTGGTCTAAGGAGGTTAATTCACAGCTAATTAATCCAACTTTAATTGCTGAAATCTCAGATTAAAGCAACTAGAAGCAACAATCCCGAAACTATACATAATTCGTCCAATAGATTGCCGAAAATTGAAAAAGTGAGCCGATTACCTTCTCAAGCTTGCAACCAGTGAGTTACTGGTCCAGGGCTGCGAAAAGCTCTTCAAAACACTCCCTCACACGTCCACCAAGGCTCAGCGACACTCCCAAACAGTGAAGAGCGAGCTCGGCGACGACGACGGTGTAAAACGGTGACTTCTTTGTAGAGAGAGAAAATCCCTAGAGAGAGAGAGTGTGAGGAAGGTGAAGAAACCCTTCTCTGAGCTCTACTACCTTCCAAGGTGCTCCAGTGCTCGAGCTGGATCAGGTAGATAAGGATCAGGAGGTGAAATGACCAAAAAAACCCTGCTGTCCCGCAGCAGCTGACTCTGCTGCTTGCTGTACCGGTACAGCATTAGGCTTGTACCGGTACACCAATGCAGAAATTGCAGATTTCGCAATTGCAATGCACTTTCTCACTTCTAGCTTTCCGATCACTCTCAAACTTATTTGTAAACATCTTTAAACCCTTTAGAACATGTGGAAAGGTTCCAAATGTTATTCCTCACTCGAATTTTGCAATTTGTTGAAGTTCTGTATACTATAATACAATAAGTTAGGAGTCGCTTCAACGACGCACTTTCTTACATCCAGAAGTCTAATAGCTCTCAAAATTGACCCACAACACCTTTACAAATATTAGGACCTATGGTTACATGCCACTCCTCAACCCCACTTCCAACTTCTATAATTTTGCAAAGTTCAAGATACTACATTCACCCTTCCTACAAAGAAGTTTCGTCCGCGAAACATGTAATCACTTACCTCAAGATTCTATCGAGAACAGATAGGGGTAGTGGTCTTGCATTGCACTCTCCAATTCCCAAGTGGCTTCCCGTTCATCGTGATTGCTCCAAAGGATCTTCATGTAGGGTATCTCACGATTTCGATGCCTTTTCACTTCCCGAGCTAGTATTCTCACTGGATGTTCCTCAAAGCTCAAATCTTCCCATAAATCCACTGGAGTACTCTCCAATATGTGAGTTGGATCAAAAATATATTTCCGGAGCGTAGATATATGAAATACATTATGTACTCCTGATAGATTCGGCGGCAAAGCAAGCTGGTATGCCACGGGGCCTATTCGTTTCAACACCTCGTAGGGTCCAATAAATCGAGGACTCAACTTCCCTCGAATACCAAATCTCTTAACTCCTTTCGTCGGTGAAACTTTCAGAAATACATGATCGCCAACATGAAATTCCAATTCTCGCCGATGTTTGTCCGCATAACTCTTTTGTCGACTTTGAGCTGTCAGTAGCCNTCATTTGCCAGCCCTACCTCCAAGTGACGCCTCTCTCTCTCTCTGTTTTTTTTTTCTAAAACCCTTTTTTTTTCTTTTTCTCCAAATTTTCCAATCTTTTTTTCCTGATTCTCATGGTCTAATTTATAGTGATTCTATGACCTCTTCATTTTGGAAAATAATTCAATTTTTTAAAAAAATAAAGTAATAATATAATTTTATTTCTTTTCTTTTTTTGATGGTTGGTTATCTAAGGCAAATACTAATCCTTCCTTATTTATTTTATTGCCTTCTATATTTTCGATTGAATTTCAATTTTTTTTTTGTTTTTATCTCAACACAGCATTCATCCATCAGATTTTTAAATTTACTTTTACATAACTTAAAATTAATAGTGTTGGAGTCTCTTGACCAGGTTATAACTTGAAGGGGTTGTTTGGTTGGATGTAGTTACAAAATTAGTGTAGTTGGAAGTACATGTAGTTGTAAATGCTGCAGTCATAACTACATCTAGTTTATTTGGTTTTATACAGTTGCAACTGCTGCAGTTATATTTTTTCTGTTTGGTAGTCTGCAGTTGAGATTTGGATTTGTAAATTCTGTCAATTTTTAGATAGAAAGGTGCGATTACCTCTTCTGAGCATAACGTAATCATGTTTTAATTATTAATTAAAACTTTTATATCTATATATAATTTATATATTATAAAATTATGTATGAATTTAATAAATTTTAAATGTAAATATATTATAAATTTGGTCAAAATAAANCCGCAGGAAGTCGATACTCAGCTTTAACCTGCTGACAGGTTAAGCATCTGGTTACAAAATCTGTAACTTCCTTTTTCATTCCAGGCCACCAGTAAGTCAGCTTTAAATCCTTATACATTTTCGTGCTCCCAGGGTGTAAAGTATACGGGGCTCGATGTGCTTCAGTTAGAATCTCCTCTTTAATATCTAGATCTGCTGGCACACAAAGCCTATCGCCGAATTTTATCAATCCCTGATCATCCACTCGAAAATCACCACCATCATGATCAGCAGTGATCTTTGCTCGAATCTTTTGCAGAGCCTCATCTTGAGCTTGCTTTTCTTTAATTCAATCGATCAGGGTAGGTTGCACTACTAATGACATAAGTCGCCAAGGCGTGTCAGGATCTACAACTTCCAAATTCAACTGCTCCATTTCCGTTACTAATAGTGATTGCATAGTTATTGACATTGCCAAATTTTCCGTCGATTTTCGACTTAAAGCATCTGCTACAACATTAGCCTTTCCTGGATGATAAAGAATAGTCAAATCATAATCCTTGAGCAACTCCAACCATCTACGTTGTCTCAAGTTTAATTCCTTCTGAGTAAACAGATACTTTAAACTTTTATGATCTGTATACACTTCGCAACGCTCGCCGTAGAGATAGTGGCGCCAAAGCTTTAGAGCAAATACCACGGCGGCTAACTCAAGATCATGTGTAGGGTAGTTCTTTTCATAATCTTTCAATTGGCGAGATGCATGAGCAATTACTCTGCCATTCTGCATTAGAACACATCCTAATCCATTTAACGACGCATCGCTGTAAATCACATAATCCACTCCGGTAACAGGCAGTGCTAAAATCGGGGTAGTGGTTAAACGTTCTTTTAGCTCTTGAAAGCTTCTTTCGCAGGCTTCATTCCACAAAAACTTAGCTCCTTTGTGTGTTAGCCGAGTAAGAGGCGTAGACAATTTCGCAAACCCTTCAACAAATCTTCGGTAGTATTCCGCCAAGCCAAGGAAACTCCGAATCTTTGTCACACTGGTCGGCCTGGGCCAATCTTTAATCGCTTCAATCTTCTTTGGATCTACAGCTATCCCAGTTTCTGAAATGACATGACCCAGAAATGCTACTTCTCGAAGCCAAAATTCACATTTCTTTAACTTTGCAAACAATTTCTTTTCGCGAAGTACTTGCAACACCGTTCTTAGATGGCTTTCATGCTCCTCATCACTTCGAGAATAGATCAAGATATCGTCGATGAACACGACCACAAATCTGTCCAGATAGGGCTTAAAGACACGGTTCATTAAATCCATAAAGGCTGCTGGGGCATTTGTTAACCCAAATGGCATAACTGTAAATTCGTAATGCCCATACCGTGTCCTAAAAGCAGTCTTAGAGACATCTTCAGGTTTGATCTTAAGCTGATGATAACCCAATTGTAAATCAATCTTGGAATATACCTTCAATCCTTGCAACTGATGGAATAAATCGTCGATTCTGGGTAATGGATATTTATTCTTGATTGTGACTTTGTTAATTTCTCGATAATCCACGCACAATCGAAGAGATCCATCCTTTTTCTTAACAAATAACACCGGTGCTCCCCAAGGTGACACACTCGGTCGAATGAAGCCTTTATCTAAAAGATCTTGTAACTGTGCCTTCAGCTCTTTCAATTCAGCGGGTGCCATCCTATAGGGTGCTTTCGAGATAGGAGTTGTCCCAGGGGCAAGATCAATCACAAACTCAACTTCCCTATCAGGTGGCATACCCGGCAACTCAGCTGGAAACACATCCCCGAACTCCCGCACAACTGGGATATCATCAATTTGGATGGCTTCACCACCACTCACAGAAATACTAGCCAAATAGGCTACACAGCCCCTTCGAATCAACTGTCGTGCTCGCGAAGAACTAATAGTCATTGCGAACAATGAACTCTGACACCCTTTAAAAACAAACTCCTGCTGGCCTGGTTCCCTAAAGGTCACCGTCCTGTTCGTGCAATCTATGGTGGCATAATACCGTGTCAACCAATCCATACCCAATACTACATCAAACTCACCTAGTTTGTGTAGTGTTAAAAGATCCACTGGCATAATCCAGTCGCCTACCCTAACTGGGCAGCGAGGACAAAACTCACGAACATCTANTTATATATTATAAAATTATGTATGAATTTAATAAATTTTAAATGTAAATATATTATAAATTTGGTCAAAATAAAAATTAAGATATTATTAAACTAGCAAACTTAAAAATAAGAAGCGTATGAAAAAAATTTATTGACCCTAACAGACATTATTAATCCTATCACATTTCATTAATATGTATTTTTAGAAAAAATAAAATAAAAAAAGAAGCGCATGAAAAAAAAATCACATTTTGTTTAACTTTTTTAATGGGTGAGCCGAGTCCGGCTCAACTGCTGCAGTTGGACTTTCTCATGCAGATGCAACTGTAGCAGTTGGGCCTAACAACACCAAATCAAACAAAAAATTAATAGATGCATGCATTTCCAACTGCAATGCAGTTGAAAATGCATGCAACCAAACAGCCCCTAAGAGAGTTCCTAATCCAAAAGTAGTATAGTGGAGCAACTTTCAACTCTCCCTGATAATGCAATTTCTTCCTGTTACCAGTATGCTTGCAGAGGTCTACAACTTATCCTTGGTGAGTGTTTTGGTGGAATATCACTGAATTTCTCATTTTCAGTTACTTCTCTGATCATGTACTCTTTGATGGCTATATGCCTGGTAGGGATAGACCAAAATTTTTTCCCCCTTTCTATATGATTTTCAGTCGTCGTGGCATTGCAAGTTTAATTGTGACTTTTTAATTCTCAGTAGTATCTTCATGGATACTATATTGCTGCTACTGTATAGTGTCTAGTTTGATTAGTGTATCTAAACGTAAAAGATCATTTATTTCTTATATTTTTTGGTAAGAGATCGACGAGCTACAAGTACACAGCTTTCGTTATTGTGAACTGGGACCAGAAATGCATGGTGCTTGCATCTCATCATCTGCAGAAGCTGCATGCTTTTATTTCGATTTTGTCACATCATTCATTATCTATAGCAGCGAAGCTAAGGCCGTAGGTTGCTTTCGGAAATTACATTACAGTTAGAGAATGCTGTGTCTATCTAATTACTGGTGCAAGCACGCTCTGCTTGAGTAGGTAGAGGTGATCAGTTCGTTTTGATTCCGCCTGAAACAGCTAATTAAGAGTCAGCTGCAGTTTAACTTGTTGTTAAGTGATTGATCTAGCTTAAACTCGGCTCATTTAAGATGTCCTTTTCATCGACATAAAACCCAGTTTAATTAGTGTCGAAAGGATCTCTGTAATTTAGATCAGTAAAAATGTACAGAGATCTCTCCTCCGCTGTCGACTGTTTCGAAATAGGCCTCTAAATCTAACTTTGTTAATTTGATTGGCGTTACTTTGAATTTCAATTTTTCCTTATTTGTGTTGTTCTAGTTTATTAAGTGAAAAGTTTTACTTAATTTGACGACTCTTTTGAGTTATTGTAAGTCATTAATCGTTTTAGTTTTATTTGCTGAAAGCCCATTAAATTTAACAAAATCAGTGATGAATTTATTGAAAATTTCAAATTTAATTGACTGCTGTTACTCCTATAAAATTGAGAGGCTTCAGGCTTCCTTCTCTGATGATTCGTGAGACAAGGTTAAATAAGACAGTTTATATCAAAAGGTGATATAATACCACATCATTTAAATTTTCTGGAAACCATAATAAACATAAACATGATCTTTTATTGCATCAAGTGAGAACATGACTATAATTTGTAAATTTAAAAAACTTATAGAAAAGAGAAAGAATTCTTAAATAGAACTAATAAGAAAAGTTGATGTTGATTTAGAAAGTAATCGAGTACACACACCAAAAGTTGAACTTAGTTGGACTGTGCTAGGCAATTAAAAAGGCAAATCACATGTTTTGTCATATATAGGTTTTGTATAGGACTGAAATTTTGTGAACAGTAACAGGTCGTATAACCGACCGTCCTAGCACAGGTGGCAAAAGATTTGATGGCCGGTATCGGAGGTCCGAAATCTAACTGTTATACATTTTCAGCTAAATTTATTTTTTAAAAAATAAACGAAGTGGATAGCTCTCTAGTTAATCTTTTTCAAACAATGATTACGTACTTCTGCAGAACACCATTCATATTCTTCTGGATAAGATACTTTGCCTCCGTAAAAATATCTTTTTCTTTTTTGAAGATAGAGGTATAGCCGTCTCCTTTACCTGTTAATCTTTTTACGGGTTGATAACATTTTAGATGGGTAAGTTTGAAAATGTCACTTTTAGTATATAAAGGTGTGCCTGATTCCTCTTTTTTTCATAGAGGAATCAGAATTGGAATCAGAATAGGCGATTCAGTTTGAGAGTTTGTGGTATGCAGGAGTTCATTTCTTATTCTGATTCCCATGTGGAATGGTAAATTTCTAATCACTCAAATTGAAATTCAAATTCAATCACGCATTTGAATATAATCTATAAATTTATATTTATTTTTAAATTTTAAATTTTATTTAATTTTAAATTTAATTTATGAATTCAAATTGGAATTAAATTGCAATGTTTAAGATTGAATTTGAATCAAACAGTAAATTAGTTTTATGTTTTGAATTGTCAATTCAATTTTAGATTTTAATTTTTTTTGAAAATTTTACATTTTAATATATTTTTTTTTATCATTTTACAATTTTGATGTTAATTTTTAATATTTAATTTTTACTTTGAATTTATATTGTAAATTAAATTTGATTTCCTCAATTGCAAATTCAATTTTATATTTAATTTAATATTTATATTTTAATTTATTTTAATTATTTTATGATAATTATTTTTTTATCTCAACCAAACAGTGAAGGCAGGAATTAACTATTCCGAGCACGATTATATTTTAAACCATTGGCAGATTTTATAGTTTTCATTTCGGTCCTTTTCTATATCAATTCCTATTTTGGACCAAACGCGCTCTGTTTTTCTTATTAAAGATGGTGAGATTGCCGACATTCAATTCGTTTAGGACGAAAAGGCATAGGTTGTATTTGTTTCACTGAAAGTGAAGAGAAATAAAGTGATTTTTTCTATAAATGTCAGTTTTTGTTGTTTGGCTCATAGCCACTTCACCTTCAGTCGAAACTCAAAACTTTCAATATATTGTAATTCACTTCGACCAACCTCAAGCCTAAGTTAATTATGGAAAAAAAAAAAGAGAAAATAAAATAAAATATTAACAATTGAGAACTTCATCTTTTACATCATTCAATTTTTGGGATAATTGCCTATAAACCCATCAAAATTTCAGAAATATCTCATTTATTTCTATTTTTTTTTCTTTCTAATATATTCTCATATGTTCTTCCATTATTTCAAAATATCTCTGCAGTTACCATCCGTTAAGTTAACTTAAGTTAAACGTGAATTAAATATCTACTAGAATTAAAAAACATCAAAATACCTCTTTTGCTCTTAACTTAAGGGCGTGTTTGGATTATCGTAAAACCGCTCTGAAAAAGGTTTTTTCGTTGAAAAAATATTTTCTGTTGTTTGATCGTCTGTAGAAGATTTTTTTTGCTCACTTAAATGAAAACGCCCTTTTCTGTAGATTCGTAAAAAAAGTTTTTAGAAAAAAAATTTTAACGAGCAGATAAACGCTCGGAATCTTACTTCTCCACTGAAAAAAAAAACTTTCAAGGTGATTTTACAACGAACCAAACAGGCCCTAAGTCTCTATGGAGGGAGACGAAACATCACGTAATTAGCAAGAGTTAGTCTTAGAAACGGTCCTATGGAAGCCCAAGGTTCATGAGCAACTCAAAAATTCTCTTTATATTAATGTAGATAGTTTAATGGGCCTATACAAGAGATTGTACTTGTATTCTCTATTCTCTAAGCAATACAAGTACTTAGTTTTTTTTTTTTTTTTTTTTTTTTTTTTTTTCGCAGAATCTCCATCTCTCGCTTCTCTCTTTTCCATTTAGTTGTAGGGCATGTAGGTTCGTGGCATGTAGATTTGGGCTAGCAAATAGAGAATAAGACTTACCCATCTTCACAGAAAAAGATGGGCGTCGTATGGACTTTACACGGGTGTCATATGGACTTTACACGAAGTTTGTGACAATAGGACAGTATTGGTTAATGCATAAATCTATTTCTTCATCAAATTCACATAGTAGAGAATGACTGAATTAAATCTAATATATCTATTTGTCAGTATATATGGATGTTAAAAACATTGGGCAAAGTTAAAAAGATAACAAGTTTTGTTACTAAAAATACTGAAATCAAAAGGTTAGGTGATCATAAAATTAAAATCCTTTTTTGAATGGGATGTAATTTAGAGATCGCGTTTAAAATACTCGGAATTTCGTGTAATGGTCCATCTTACTAGCATTAATAACTCGATAGGTTCAAACCACATTTTAGCTATGTCGGTTACATATAAGCCTCTCACTCTCTCTCGTATTATCGAACGTACTCTTACACTGCTACATTATCTGATGTAGGGCTATTAGGATGTCAAATACTTTCTCTATTCAGATCCTAACTTTCTACTCAATCCAATTACATACATTGTCCAAAATGATCAGTTGATATGGGATACATCTCAAACTTCCAACTGGCTGTCTAGCTTTGTAAGGATCAAGCCTACTAGTATTAATAACTCGTAGGAACCAAATTACTGGTCCAAAATATTTGAACCCACTTATTAATTCTAGTGTGCTAGTTATATATAAAACCCTCACATTATCTAATATGAGACTACTGGGGAGTCACCTTTTGTTAATTTAAAATTATGTTTGTTTTATCTAAAGAATGTGCCATCAAATAAGATAGCAAAGTTGTATATCCTACAAATCAAATAGTGATCAAATGCAAATCAGAGTGGCAATTTTTTTTTTGTAGAGAGAGAATAGTAGTATGCTACCATTTTCATTCTTTTCCATTTTTCAATGAACTCAGTTAGAAATATAAAGCAACTAAATTTCGAACTTAGAATCTTATCTACCAACCATTAAACTTTTTGTCACTTGCATTAGAAATAGTTTGTTAAAGTGGCAAATATTATACAATTTCTAGTTTGCAGAATATAGAACTTTGCTATTTTATTCAGCGGCGTGTCCTTGTGGCAAAACAAAAGAAAAATTACAAAATATGTCAAAGTGTCACTTTTCAAATAAAACAAAATATTGTAAATTGCATGGAATGTAAATTCTCTCCATAACAGTTACACATACAACATAGCTTTTTGACCTAGGTTGCTGTTCATAAGGTCACCGATTCAATCCCTACATGCGCTTTTATCAAATGAGGCTTGTGACCAGATTTTTAGGGTTAAACCTTACATTTTATAGTTTTTGCTTCTCAATATTTTTTTTACAAATTAATAGTTTGAATTGGAAAGAAAACGGTGCAAGTTATCATTTTCTACCTATCAGTTTTCAAAGTTAGAATTATAACCCCGAAGAAAAGAAAAAAAAAAATCATCCACCACGCGCCATCATCAAGTCGTTTCCTCTGGAACCTCCCTTGTCGCCACCGATAATGGGTTTATCGTCGCTCAGGATTTTGATAAACTCTTTTTTTCACAAAATCAAAATAAATTTAGAGAAAGATTTTATCCAAAAAAATATAAAATTTAAGCACGCCCTAAGTGCTAAAACAACTTAAAATAATTTAAAAAAAGGAAAAAAAGATAGAAAGCAAAGCAATTCTCTCACTTTCTCTCTTTTTACCACTCTTTTGCTGTTTCTCTTTCTCTCTCTTTGTGATTTTTTTAAAAATTTTTTTGAAACTCCTTTGTGTGTGTGTGTGTGTGCGTTGGATTGCAACCACTACCACCAACCTTCGGAGATGAGTTTAGAAAATATTGTAGAGAAAGAGAGGGAAGAGAGAGGAAGAGGTGAAAGTTTCAATGGAGAGAGTGAGAGAAATGTAAAGGAGCTAAGTATATCCCCCTCTGTGAGAGAGACATACATATACCCCATGTGAAGAGAGAGAGTGCCCATGTGAAAGAGAGGTGGAGAGTGAGAAAGAAAATAATATACCGACAAGAACTAGAACTCCATGCTTAATAAAAGACAACATGGCTTAATGACGGAACGCGTTTGGTTTCACTTTTAGTATAGAGTTTAATATTTAGAAGGTTCAGAGCAGAATTTATTAGCAAACTCAAATTGCGAAAACCTTAATTTGTACCCCTGCTGTCTAGCTCTTTTTCACTTTTCTAACCAATAAATTGAAAAGTTATGTTTAACTAATCTATGATTTTATTTTTATTTCCGAAAAAAAATTGTCAAATAGGATAGTAAAATAAAATATTTTTGAAAAGAATAGTATCTTATTTAACAATACGTTCTTATAGTAAACAAAAATAAAGTTAGATGATAGTCTAAGTATAATTTTTTCAACAATAGAGTAGTTAAATATAATTTTTTTTATAAACATGCTAAATTGCGATGATATAAATTAAGGGGCAGTTGCTTTTATACTCCTGAAAAGTTTTCAACTTTTTAATTTATCTCTCTTAGAAGGTTAATATTGAAAATACCTTTTTTACGTCCAACCTATTTCAAATATACTCTTAGAGTTAATCTCTATTAATGAACTGTTAGCAATAGCTGTTATTTATATGAAATTAATATTTTGTCCTTTCAAATATACTCTTCTACCATCACTGATTTTTCTTATTTGTCGTTAAGTTAGAGGCACAAAAAGTATTTTAATTTTTTGTCTTTTCAAATATACCCTTCTACTATTACTGATTTCTCTTATTTACCCTTAAATTAGAGTACAAAAAGTATTTTAATTTTTGATCTTTTCAAATATACCTTTCTACCATCACCAATATTTTTTATTTGCTCTTAAGTTAAGGGCAAAAGAGGTATTTTAATTTTTTTAAACTCTATTAGATATTTAACTCACGTTAACCCAAGTTAATTTAACGGATGATAACTAAAGAAATATTTTGGAATAACAAAGGAACATATAAGAAGTATATTAAAAAGAAAAAAAAATAAAGATAAATAAAATATTTGTGAAGTTTCGAAGAGTATTAAAAAAAAGAGAGTAAAAAAGCGGACCGGAGCCATAGATCTATAACAAACGAACCGGCGCATAGTAAGAGCCTAGACCGGAACTGGACCGGGTGGGGCCCACTGCGGGCTTCTTTTCTATTGGTCCGAACATCCGATCTTTTATTTTCCCGGCACAAACTTCGAAGGTGACGCCAATGTCCAACAAAGTACTTCCAAAATCCACTCCACTACCACGGCCGTTTCATTCATTCAAGTACATGTTATCCAAAACGGTACCCACAATAAACGCCACAGCTTACTCACTCCGCCCTTCGCACGCGCGCGCGAAATTACGCGTGGACCCGGTCCACGGATCGGTGCGCCGGTGAAATCCTATATTCCTATATCTTATCTTAATTAAGGCCTGAAATTTAGAAATTAATTAAGTTTATCATTCAATAAATTGGATTGATATAATAGCCTATTTATATGATGATTTTTTTGAAGTGTCAACATTTGCTATAACGTAGGAATGCTTGGAGACACTTTCTCCAAATGTCTTCTACAAAGCATCTTCCTAACAAGATTTTTATTATAGTGATTGGAGCTTATATTCGGTTTTCAAGCCTATTTTTTTCTTATAAAATAAATCATTTTATTGGTGAAGTATGATCTCCTTTCAAATCATAAATATAAAAAAATTTTGAGGAGTAAAAATTAAACTTCTTTTTACAATCATGTGAGGAAATTTTTATACTAAATAAGTTATCATGAATAATTAATTCTAACGTCCAAATAGAGCCTTAAAGCATTCAATATCTATGAGGTACCCAGAATAACAAATCTTAAATACGTTAGTAGTATAGCTAGCAAAATAACTAATATTTCTCCATAAGAAAGTGATGAGGTCACACAATAATCATAAATATGATCACAAAAATATTAAAATCCAGGCGCTACATTTCTGTTTTGCTCCCAACTTTATTTGCGCTAATCATGCAAAAGAGTCAAGAATAACTTAAGATACGCTTCGTTCATTTTCTTAGAAATGAACTCAGTTTTTTTTTTTAGGGAAAGGTAGTATACTACCACCCGCTTCTCAAAAAAAAGAAAGAAATGAACATAGTTGGAAATATGAAGTAATTAGACAATTCGAACTTTGAACCTCGAATACCAACTATCAACCACTTAGCTGATTGTATTAGAAATGGTAAATAATTAATAGTAACAAAATATTATTGAGAAGAGTGTAAGCATTTTTAATAGGCAACCCAAAGTATGCTTCAGCATGCAGTACACACCCACTAGTTTGCTGATCTTTGTACAATTTTGGAAGTAGGTTGTGGTACTTCTTAACTGCAAGACTTTCTAAAACCTCATCTTCACTCTATCATTTAATAGACAAGCAAGCTCTACACTGGGAAATTACATTGGTATGTGGCTTGGCAATTACAACAGAATAAAAGGGAGGAGAAATTTAGAATACTAGATCAGCATTATCTATAGCATGGCTTTTTTCGATCGGTTCTCAGACGGCATTTCGTCCTAATACTACATTCCTGCAGTCGAATTACGAAGGACATTTACTTATCAAATTAGGTCAAGTTTGAGATAGTACGTGCGACGGAAATAATTCCGTTTGGATCATCCCATCTAATTAACCTAATGTGTGCAAGTTTGAAATTTTGGCACAAAATAGCAGCTGTTGCTGCCGGAACTAAACTTCTTCATCTCCTCCAACAGCTAATTGCTGATTAAGCAATATATTGCACTGCTGCTCCTACAGCTGCTACTGATTTAGCTACTGCCGAGTTCGCTGTGAATTAATTTAATGATTTTGCGGCGACCCAAATGTTTAATGCTCAAAATTTCTGCATCATATATAGAAGGTTCAAAATATCCTTAATTTTCGCACTAGTAAAATTCTGTCATGTAAGCGATTTCATACATAATTATACATCTCTGTCAGGTTAGATAGTTGAACAATTTAATTTGGATATATTAATTATACTTGTCCCTAAACTTTTGGCCCTAAACATTAAAGATCTCAAATGTCAAACTTAAAAGCTCGACGACCAGAACAAAAATTAACCAGAAGTTCTGGGACTAATCGTGCAATATAATTTACCCTAATTAGTTAGTTTGTAGGACATTTCATCCCCTAACTTCATTTATATTTTAGTTTGATTCATAAATTGCACTGGTTTGTAGTCCCTGGAATCTTACTCAAACTTTCATTTTTGCCTCGAACTTCCTAAGTTGAACATTCAAGACTCGAACTTAAAGAATTATCTCAACTTCCATATTGCACTGTACGTGTGACGTCCTGGATTATAGCAGAAGATTGGGTTACGACGTCAACAGGCCCGCTACATACACAAGAATACAGCTTAACTACACATACGAAGTGTCACAGGTCCAGTATATCACAGTATGATACGATACAATATGGAGTCGTAATTTTGTGAGAACAACGGGTGATGTCGAGTGCCGAGTTCCGAGAAGTCATGAGTGCAATGGGCTCTAGTTCAAATTTACCAAACACCCCAAAGCCCAAAGCGCGCCTGGATTATCCATATTTCTGTGAATCACAAAACCAAAAGTTGGGGGACCAGTGGTGAAATTTACCCAAATTTGATTCTAATGCGCTCAATTAATGACTAAGAATCAATTCTAGTAAAAGATGCATGCCCTACAAGGCAACTGAGCTACTATCAGCCAAGTACACATCAAGCCCTTCACCAAAGCTCGTAGGTCATCCAAAATTTAAAGGTGTCCGTAGACCGAGTCGGATTTGGATAGTTGATATACTATATTCGTATCCTAAAATGAAATAAATATATATATAGAGAGAGAGAGAGAGTTGAGCTAGAATACTATCGATAGCAAACAGGCTCCGTTATCACCCATTTGTTTTCGATGATAGAGCCTCCAAATCGACGATTGGTACCATTGAACATGATCTATACCACTTGAAGTGTTTAGAAATTAAATTTCAAATCTTTTCGACATCATTTGCCTAATGATCAAAGGATTTCAAAATTTGTAATTTTAATGGTCGATATGAGGTGTTTTCTCGTTTAACGGCGTAAAGATATTCAAATCAATTGAATTTTTGTTAGAAAATTCTTTAAACTATTTAAAACAAAATCTATACTCTTGATCTTGATTACAAGACTCCTATCATCATTTTTTAAATAATATTCATTTTCAGCCGTTTATTTTTGTGTCAACTCGATGAATAAGAGAACAATATCGAAAATTTATGAAATTTGATTTCTAAACACTTCAAGTGGTATAGATCATGTTCAATAGTGCCGATCGTTGATTTGGAGGCTCCATCATCAAAATAAATGGGTGGCAATAGAGCCTGTTTGCTATCGATAGTATTCTAGCTCAACTCTCTCTCTCTCTCTCTATATATATATAGTGTAGAGCTACTACGCTATCGGAAGTATAGAGGATCTGATACTTCCAACTTTTTAATCATTGGATGAAAAATTATACGGTTGGGATGATTGTGGTCCCCCTAGGATTGAGTAGAACCCCTAGGGTTGAGAGGTCCCCACAAAGTAATAATATTAATCCAAATGTTAGAAATGATCAAAAGGGTTGATCTAAGGGCCAAAAAATCGGAAGCACCAGATCCTATATGCTTCCGATAACATAGTAGCTCTACTATATATATATATATATATATATATATACCCTACCCATTTAGTTTAGTATCGGGTTTGGACTTGGATACTTAAGTTAATAATATATTCATTGGATCTATTTGAGCGGGTCTCGTTAGTGACTATCCGTATACTATCTGCTTAAGACTGAATACTGGTCGGGTCTATATCAGGTACGAATGCCTGTATACATATATTTTTTATAGACTTTATTAAACGATTTATGGACAAACCATAAACCTTTTACTATAGAAAACTTGCATTCTAATTAGTTGCACCCAATCCAACAAAAATTCGTTCGAAAGAAAGATTAAAACAGTAAACAACTAGAATTAAAAAAATAAGTAAAATAAAAAAAGGAGTAAATAAAGCATCTAGGATTTTCACAAGGATGAAAATAAATAGTTACCCATCATCTATAAATCCTAGTAAAATTAATCCCTTAACTTCAATTTTTTTTGTTTACTATCAAGTATTTCATAGGATCCGTGTGCGGGTCCAAGTTTGGAAACTCTTTCGGACGCTACCCATTAAAAGGTCGGGTTCGGGTCTGTCAAAATCGGGGATGGGTATAAACTATCTAGACCCATACCCAAAACCTTAATAGATAATTTTTTTTACTCGTATACTATTCATTTTTTATTAGGTCTAGTTCGGGTCTCGGTATGATCCGGGTAGGGTCTGAATTGGGTAGGGAATATCGGATATTTTGAACAGCTTTACCAAAATGCTATGAAGATAAAAATAAACCCCCGAAACTTTAGAGGCTATTTGGGAATTTCACTTCTTTTTTGTTGACACCACCTCAAATATGTTGCTTGATAAGTAGCTAATGGAGCCGCTGTGAATTCAAGCAAACTGAAATAACTTATATCAAAATAAATGAAAATTAAGAGAGTGTGAATATATCACTCTATAAACATATTCCAAAATTGTCTGGTGTTGGAGTCTCCGTATATACATTTTTACCGTGCGTCTACAAATAAATCTTCATCAAATCTATCAAATCTATAATCTATACTTACCGTTTGGTTTGGGAATAGGGATAGGGATAGGCCCTTATCCCTCCTTTTATACCCAAACGCTAATTTTTTACCCGAGAATAGTAGTTCTCGGTTATCCCCACCAACACATCCATTTTCTATATAAAATTTTCTAATATTTTTCTTATCCTCGGGAACAACACAATTTTCATCCAAACGCTATTTTTCTTATCCCCATACTTGTACCTATCCCTGTAATAGCTAGTTCTTGCTTATACCTGAACCAAATGGTACCATTAGGTCTAAACTTTCAAGAATAGTTCCTGCGTTACTCAGTCTCATATCATTCAAATTTGTAATCTATACTTTTTAGATCTAAACTTCCACGAATAGTTTCATAATTACTCAGTTTTATAAGGCAGAAACTCGATTGCAAGTTCTGTTTTTTTTTTTTTTTTAAATCACATAATGCCCTTCAATATATATCATCCTAATAAAAATATAAATCATGTTTAACAGTATTAATAATCTATTCGAATATTCCATCGAAGTAAACAATGTTATTACTACCAAGTATTCGATCTATAACTGGAACTTCATATTTTTTTTTTTAATTTGAGATATTAATAAGCAAAGAGCGGTCCATGATTTGTACGGATGCACCTGGTTCAGGGAATATTCTCGCGGGACACGGAACACGATACCATGGACCACAATGGGATCCTCCCGAACGCGATTTTGATCACCTCCCCAAATCCAGGGGCACGAGCGACGAGTACACGACCATGAAGCCCTAAATCTCTCTCTCTCTCTCTCTCTCTCTCTCTCTCTCTCTCATCCCCCGATTCTCCTCGATTTCTCCGCACCGATACCGTGCGCGACCAAACCCTAACCCTAATCCCCTCGCGATCTTCTCACCTGCTCCTTCCCCTTTCAGGGGCCTGCTCTTTGCCTCGGTTTGGAAACCCTGGCCCCCGCGGCATTAATTCTCGGTTTGGGTTCTTCCGATTTGGGTTCTTAGAAGGGGAACTGGTTGCTTTTTTTGTGATTGCGAAACGTCGAATTTGGGCGGGGTTTGTGGGGGACTCGGTGTGTGGGCGATGGAGATTGGGAGGTGGTTTTGGTGTTGGGTGGTTGGATGGGGCTTGGAGAGTGAGAAAATTGGGAGGTCGTGAAGGAGAGAGAGTGGGGGGATTGTGGATCGCTTTTTGAGAGGTTGGTTCTTGTGAAAAATTGTTGTTTTTTGTTATATTTTTTGATGGATTTGAGGTGAATTATGTTCGATAATTGAGGAATTATTCATAGTTTATATATTAACAGCTTCAATTTTACTACGGGGAGATCAAATTTATTGAATCTGTCAAATTCCGTCAGTAAATAATCACCTGATCGAAGGAAACTAGTTGTCAATGTCAAACTTAGATTCGCTAATAACATCACTCATTTCGATTGGATAATGTTTTAGTTTCTCAATTTTAGGACCATTTTTTTTGTTTCCTACTAGAAGTATGTGCACTTAAGGTTTTGACTTGTTTGTTTCTATGAGCAATATCTTTTGCTGTGCTACGTTTCGGTTCTGGTGTTGTTTTGCAAATCCTCAGAGCATTTATCTAATTTTCTTTTTGTTGTGTTGCTCTTCATTTCTTCTCTCTTTTCTAACATATCCCAGCATGCTAATTCATCGAGGGAAAGTTATAATCATGTGTTGCTAATTGTATGCTCTTTCATGTAGTGAAGCGACTTAATTATGAATGGTGTGACAAGATTAATATGGTTTATTTCCTGAAACTGTATTTAGCATGTTAATTGGTTTATTACTAAAGCAATGGAAGATCTTGCTGTACTAAAGTCCCTCAGGTATTTCACCTTTTGTTTTATTTTATTGAAATTCTGTTTAATCTGAAACATGGATTGGTTTACAGGGTATTTGCCATGTACCATCCCAAGAAATTTTCTACTTTACACATGGCTCCCCACAAATCCCAAGGCAGTGAGCAAACTGGAAATGTTTCAGTTATGGATGGCTCCAGTTTGAACAATTCAACTAATTCAGGGGGGGGTGGCAAGCAACGGCTGCGTTGGACTTCAGATCTTCACGACCGTTTTGTTAATGCAATCACCCAACTTGGTGGACCAGATAGTGGGTATTTCCAGTAGTAATTGTTTAATGCTTGAATTTAATAATAATATTTCATAAAGTCTCTATGATAGTTCCCTAAAATTGTATAAAATTTGGATATGTAGAGTTGTCCGCGTTGGAGAGTTTATCCTGATAGATTGAGTTGTATGATGTTTAATGCTTTATCTGCTGGTTAGCTTTGGAACCAATTTCATTAGTCGAGTGCATAATGATTCTTGCAAGCAAGTAATATCGTTGGTATTGTACAACAAATTGATTGTAGGACCCAAGTTTTTTAGCATCTGGACATCCTTCTTTTATGCATTAAGTTTAAAGTTCAACTGTTCAAGTGCATTACATCCTTTACACATGTTGCTGGTTATATCCTTATGAGAAATTTTTGCTTATTGTAGTCCAAATTTTATTATATCATATTGTTTAAAATTGGAAAAAGCAACTTTAGCTAGTAGCATTGATAATAATTGGCAAAGATTTAACCTCAAAATATCCACACCTGAATAAGAAAAAATAACTTAAATGCCATTGTCCTGAAACTCCATTGTCAAACACTGAACTGCCTTACAGTGAAGTGGATATCAAAATTACATAGATATTCATTTGGATTCTTGATAAATATTAGTAGAGCATTGTCTAAAAATTCGTGGTTTAAGTAGCAGCATTAATTATCCGGAACATATAGCTTGTGAAAGTGATACATTTACATTTTCCATGGTTTTCTGCAAGCTGAACCTGTGCTTTGAATTGCCACCTGTCAAGATCAAAATGTTTTGGTTTCCGGTCCTGAATTTCAGCTGGAACTCCAAAATATGTTGGATGAGAGGATACAATTGCGTCAGCAGATGTCATGAATGCCTAAAAGAAATTGAGATCTGAAGAATGTTAACTTTTAACTTTGCCTGGCTTTTAAAAGTGCTTCTATACTTAAGAAGAAAGCAGGTGTATAGTGAAAGAATGTTTTAGAACTTCTAAGCATAGAGGGAAGCCAAAACAAGCTTCTGAGCCTCGAGCAAATGCTGGTTTGAAACTTCCATTTTCGGCTGCCACAGTATTTAGAAAATATGATATAGGAATTTAATAAGTCGTCCATTAGCTCTACTCATGAAGCACTTCTGCTAAAGATTTAGTGGAGGCAAAAGAGTCCTAAATGTGTGTAAGCACTGAAATAGTTGTTGAAAAAATCACATTCTTTATGGTAGATCAATCCACTGACATCATAATTATTCCATAAGTCCCATATCTAGTAAGAGTATAAATATTTTTTTTGTAGATGTTAAAGTTCGAAATGGTCTATTCATCAATGTCATATTCATGACTGAATGATCAACATGATAGTACAAATTATTAACAGTACGTTATCATATAGTGATCTGCTCTGTTGCGTTAGATGTGAAATTTCATGGTAATTGGTGGTGCTTACAGACCATTATGAATTTGAGCTGTGATGTATGAGAATCTGGATCCTCTAGAATCAGAGGCTTTTATTCTTAAAGTATTCTCTGCTCTCTTTCAGTTTCATTTCACTTTGTTAGTAAATACATTTAGTATGTGTTTGGTGTCTGGTTCTTGTTGGGGAAAGAAAGAAGGGTAAAGTGCATCTATAACTTTACCTGTGAAAGGGAAACACCATGACTGGGGGGTTTGCGTTTTGTTCAGGCTGATTCCAATTATCTGGAATCGGTAGTCAATTAGTTAAAACTACTTATTGAACAACAGGCTAACATGAATGTTCTATGGTGGATTCAATGTTTTTGAAATCCAAATAAAGAAACAGAAACAAAAAAAGGTGTATATGTGATTCCGTTTTGAGTGCTTTTCATCAGGCAACCTTCACTCTGTTTATTTTTACGGAAGGACCTATGTCAAAGATAATTTGTTAAATTACACATTTGGTTGCTGACTAATGGTGGAATTTTAATACGCTGCTGAGCTTCAGTTTGTTTCAATTGATGGAATGAATGTTTAATCTGTTTTTATCATGTCACTTATTCAAACTCCATTTAGTTTCCACGGTGGAGAGTTGTAACCAAAGATAATTTGTTACATTACACAATTGCTCGCTGAACTTATGTGAAATTTTAGTAGGTTGCCTAACTTCTGTTTGTTTCAATCGATGGAATGGATGTTAAATCTGTTTTCACCATGACACTTTGTCAAACTCCATGTAGTTTCCATATTGGAGAGTTGGAGACTTGTTGAGGCAGCTAATTTAGCTGTTACGTCCTCTTCAAAAAATGATGTGACAATGCCATGGTAACTAAATCAGGTACCATGTCATTTCATGATCATCATGAATCAGCAAATGTAAGGATGATGTGGCATATAGTTGAAGATGACATTCCTGTTGTATTAGTTGCCATGTTATCCTCAAGGGAAATTTAGAAAGTCTGTTGGTGTGACGCGATTGAAATGGGTATTGAAGTTCACCAAACTCAAGTGTGGTATCCGAACTCTAAATTTCTAAAATAGGCATGGAATTGCAGCAATTTTTGGACTGATATTGGAGTGTCTCTAATGCATGAAATATCATTTGTTGTCTGGAAAGTTTCTAATCTTGTTCTTTTAAGGGGTTGGTGAAATTTCAAGAAAGTGTGTTCATTTTTCACAATGAAAACATTTACTATTATATTTTTGTGGATGTTGCTTCAGGAGCTACACCTAAAGGGGTTTTGAGAATAATGGGTGTACCAGGCATCACCATCTATCATGTAAAAAGCCATTTACAGGTAATGACCACTGGTTTTAGACTTTGATGTCTAAAATACCGAATGATAGCTGATAATTACTTGTACTCATGTAGAAGTATCGCCTTGCAAAGTTCCTACCCGAATCTCCAGCTGATGGTAAAGCCTATTATATTTCACTCAATATATGCTTCTAGTGGGCTCTTTTGATTTCTCAATTCTTCCTCAGATTTTTAGATGATTTTCGTTGTAGGCTCAAAGGATGAGACGAAAGATTCTGGTGATACTCTTTCTGGCAATGACTCTGCACCGTAAGTAACATCTCTCATTGATGATGGATTAATCAAATTATTTTACTGCTTTTCCATATCTCAGGATAGATATGAGACAGAAATGGAGCTTTTTCTTAATTAGAAGCAAGCTTTTGTGTTGCATTTACTTGTAAACTTGTTCAAAGAGTTTTATGTTACTGGTGGTTTCCATCGTTTAGTTTGCTCATCGGCATTGTGGCCAATATTTTTTAGCTGAAAGAATACAATTCTATGCGTCTTGTGTAAGATTATTATACTTGTTACTAGTTGGTTTCGTTAGTATTTATATGAATGATTTGTTATTTTAATATTGTACAGCTTCTAAAGTTTCATACTTCATAAGATGTTGAATGCAGCACATTATGTTTCCAACATTTTAAGGTTCTCTGTTTTCCAGAGAAATACAAATAAATGAAGCTCTGAAGATGCAAATGGAGGTTCAGAAGCGGCTGAACGAACAGCTTGAGGTTTGTGGATTAGCTAGCTAGTTTTTCTCTTATGTTATTCACTACATGTGAGGGTTTAAACATTAAGCTAGGCTACTTCTTTTCTTCTGTCATCTCTGGTGAATTTTTTGTGGGAAAAATGCTCTTTGCTGTTCTTATTCGTTTGTGGTCTTTATGAGGAAAGTTTATATAAAATGCATGCGCTATAGCATGATTTCAGCTTTATATCTGTGGTTCAGGCTTCGCTGCTATAAGGTTGTTTCCCTTGTCACTTGGAAATTATTGTTGAGTCGCAAAGACGATCCTGAGGGGCCCTTAAAATGCTTTGGCACCTTTTTCACATATAGGTGAACTGCCTAGTGAATTAGTAGGTCAAGTTTTAAAATATCTGGAAGATTCTACAAGACAAAAGAAAAGTGTTTCGCCACCCATTATGTGGTTTAGTCAATGTGACATGCTTAGAAGAAATGAAGGATTGCATTTGTCATCAGTAGGCAGGTGGCAAGGTAATAGAAAGAAAGATGACAAAAACGAAGGAGAACCTCATCGGCTTATTGTTACCTGAAGTACACATTTTGATTTTTATGTTCTCAGGTACAGAAACAGTTGCAGCTGAGAATCGAAGCACAGGGCCGGTACCTACAGAAGATCATCGAGGAGCAGCAGAAGCTCGACGGCGCCGTTAAATCCTCTGAGGGCAACGAGGGCAACAAGAACGCATCCGCATCCTCGTCGAACTTAGAGGATTGCCTGGGACACACCCCTTTCCCCAGCAAGAAACCAAGAATATCCAATCCCCCAGCGGAACCTACTCTCGAAAATACCAACCCAGAGTTGAAGCCCGATTTCATTCGACAATTGGAACATGAAATATTCGAATCAAGTGTTGGTGATTTTGTGTTGGGTGAAGCAATAGAGTTCAAAGGGGAAGGCGGCAGCAGCGAACAGCTGGGGAAAGGATTAGTTGATGTTACTAGTGCGCAGGTAAGTTAAACGCAGTGCTTAATAGTCGAAGATTGTTGGAGCAGCTCCCAATGTAAATGTTGTTGTGTGGAATACATTAGTCTTTTAGATCTGTCCTCTTTCATGCAACTATTGTATGATATCATTCATATACTTCAATAAGCAGTACTTGGAAGTTAGTAATCTTAGAGTGGACTGCGGAAGCAGGAATCAGGAGATTGTTGTGGAGCAGCAGCTTCATCATTCGTGTGGTACAATTTAGGTATCAGGTTTTCCTTGAGGCCTAGCTGTATTTTATCAGAAAGTGTCGTTTGAATAAAACTGTATGTAGAAGCACTATTTTGCTTAGCTCTGTCTATTTTCCGAGTCTAAAAAGAAAAAGCTTCATGAATTACAGCACTTGTTACCATCACGTAAGTGTTAAGTTTTAAATGAAAGCTCTCACCATTTAGATTCTAAATTGCCCTAGAACCAAAACAGCAAATGTGCACCTGACAAATATCTGCAATTGGAGAGCTTGTGTCTATAGCCTATCTATAATCTTTAGATCTGAAATGTCTTTTCATTGCAGGAAGTTTGTAGACTGGCAGTTTCAGACACGACCAGATAAAAATGATCCAATGGGCAATAATGAAACTGATGCACCACCCAGAGCTAAGAAAATTGAAATGAAAAAAGAAAAAAAGACCAGTCAATTTTGTCACTTCCCCCTTTCATGGTGCTGCTATATATTAGAATTCAAAGAGGATAGTTGCGACAAAAATTCCTTCTCACCACACAGTGAGCCACTCAATTTTGTCATTCTCTTTGGATTGGTTATCAATGCGCCACATATAGTCACCAATTTTAAATTAAAAATTAAATTCTGAAAGTAGAAAAGTTTTTAGAGTTTGAAAAAAATTTGTAGACTTCGGAAAATATTTGGCTGACGTTCAAGAAATAAAATATAATATATAAAACAAACTATCAAATTCTTATACAATCATTCCAATTTTCTTGTCATGCCTCGTATTACAGCGCAATTTCTCCGAGGACGCAAATAGACCCACCTTATGCACAGAAACATGAAGCGTAACCCGGCCAACACAATCATCTCATATACACAATAACATGTATAAGAAAATGTATGAGTTGATTTATTAGAATCAAAATATAACTATACTAGCATAATAAGTGTCACAACTATACGGCTGCAACTCGAGGTGTAAAACGGGTCGGGCGGCACGAGATTGGGCTGGGCGGAGGCATGGGACGAGTACTATAGCACTCGTGGCTCAGTGGCCGGGCGCGGCCTGGCCTGACACAGGTCTAGGCCGTGCCGGGGCTTGAGGGGAGGCTCCGGCCCGGCACGGCCCGGCCTGTGTGGGCCATGTCTACCGAGCCGGAGCCGGGACCGGGCAGGGAGTGCACGGGTTGTACCCAACTCCCAAGGCCCCCTGCGTCCCCAACTCCCAATGCTTTGGGAGTTGGGTTTAGCAGCATTGCGGCCCTCCCAAGAGTCTGCCACACCCTTGGGAGATGGGCATTGATCCCCTTTGGACCAAAACACCCTCCCCAATGAGAATAAAAGAGAAATAGGATATTGGGAGAAGAGGTAAATGGAAAGAAGAGAAGGAGATGAGAAGAAGAATTTTTCCTTCAAATTGAAGGAATTTAGGAGGCGGCGGCTAGAGAAGGAAATCCATTTTGAAGTTGAGACCCTAGATAGAGAACAATGTAAATTTTCAGTTTTGTACTTTAGTGAATATCAAAAGATGAATATTTTGGATTGCATGCATATTTTTCTATTCTCTTTGAAGGTCCCCAGCTATCCTTTATGGATTGGCTATGGTTTTGAAAAATTTTATAGCATTACATTCATTTATTGAAGCTATATGAATTACCTTTATTTTTAAAAGGTTTTGATGAGTTACTTGGAAGTTATGAGGCTCCAAAATTAGAATTTTGATCAACTACGAGATTATGCTTCTGTAGTTGATTTTAAGAGTTTAGAATCTTCAAACTGAAATGTCAATCATATTCAAATATATTGGGCATGAATGTGTGATTGAGCTAAGTTGTTTGATCAAATTTAAACCTAGTTTGTCAATATTTCGACCAATTTATTCTATTCTCGGGTTGGAATATTCCGGCTAGATTTTAGAGGGTATAACATTTCGCTAGGTGGTCGTTTGTTAAAATTAAGCATCCCAAACCCTTATATAAGTTATATAGGACTTGAATGAGTTATTTTAAAATTTTTATCTACTTTGGGAGAGTTAATGGGCTCCCCGATATAGAAACTTTTGTTCTAATATGATGATAGAGTATAATAGTTGAAGTGATGGACTTGAATAATCTAAATCTTTTAAGATTAAGAAAAAAAAATAAAAAATTAATGGAGATACTTATTATTTATATATTAGATATTTCGGATGCGGACATCAGAACTCCTATTGCTGTCTTAGATCAGTCTTTTCTTATTTTGAGATAAAATTCTTATCTATAGATGATGAATCTTAGTGGTCCTCTTAGTATTATATGTGCGTATTTATATATTGCTATTGAATGTTTGTAATTCTTTTTGCATGCTTAATTATTGCTCTAAGAACTTATGCCCTCGTTGTTTATTCTTTAGTTCATAATGCAATAGAATTTGATCTGATGCTCTAGCATATTTCTTTTTATCACATTGTACTAGTAGAGGGTACGCTTTTGTATTGGAACTATAAATTGTACAAACTTGCTACTTGTTAAGTTGAGGGCATAACCCATTTAGAAGTTTTATTTGTGCTTAAAATTAAATAGTGTTATGGTAACCAATTTATATTAATAAATTTGGAATGCTTGAAATTGTGAATTGTTGTAAAAATTTATAACATTATAAAGATGTTGATATTAATGCAGAACATACTTAAGCTTTCAATCTTAAATTATGTGGCGGGTCTGCAGCTGTTACACCTCCGTGATGCTTTCGCTATCGGGGCGACTATAGTCGTCACCTCGCCCGATCCCATCTCAAAGGTCATACCTGTAAAATTAGTAATATCCACATAATAAGAACTATTAACAATAGTTCCCAATAAAAGCTTGTCTAGCGACAACAAGCCCCACTGGACTTAATAGTATGTGATTAATGAAAAAATAAACAATGAGTTATGAATAATTTTTAAACATACATATGAATCTACCATTACAATCAACAATTGCAACTATACTCAACAAATAAATGATGACATCACATGATAAGTATAATCAACTAGAAAGGCCCAACAAAAATCCAACTCGACCTACAATCAAGTAAATGCGTAAGCGCGGCACTCTGGCCTCGGGTGCAAAACAAATCTTAACCCGAGGAGCAAAGGGCTTACCGCGTGGGAAGTGACTACCACTGGTAACCCACTCACACCTTCTCAGACTCAAACTCCCTCATCATAAGGAGCCATCAAAGATGGCCCGGGGAGCATCATAAACACAGAGGCGAATCCAAATAGGGTCAATGTCTCAACAATGATGTTATATTTTGAAATCAACAAATAACTAAGATTATACTATCTTCCAATACAAATGCATATCCTCTACTAGTACAATGTGATAACAAAACACATGTTAGAGCATAAGATCAAATTCCATTGCATCATGAACCAAAGAATAAACAACGAAAGCATAAGTTCTTAGAGCAATAATTAAGCATGCAACAAGAATTACAAACATTCAATAGCAATATATATATATATGCATGCACGATAAGAGGATCACTAAGATTCATCATCTATAGATAAGGATTCCACCCCAAAATAAGAAAAAACCGATCTAAGACGTAGAAGGTTCAGCCGTAGGAGCTCCGACGTGCGCGTTCGAAGTACCTAACATACAAATAATGAGTATCTCCATTAATCTTTTATTTTTATCTTAATCACAAATGATTTAGATTTATTCAAGTCCATCACTTCAGCTATTATGCTCTATCCACGGATTAGAACAAAAGTCCCTATTTCGGGAGCCCACAACTCTTCCAAAATAGATAAAAACCTTAAAATAACTCATTCAAACCTTATATAATTGGTCGAAATATTGACAAACTAGGTTTAAATTTAATCAAACAACTTAGCTCAATCATACAGTCATGCCCAATATATTTGAACATGATTGACATCTTAATTTAAGGATTCTAAACTCTTAAAATCAACTACAAAAGTTTAATCTCGTAGTTGATTAAAATCCCAATTTTGGAGCCTCATAACATGCAAGTAACTCATCAAAACCTCTCAAAAATAAAGGCAATTCATATAATCATGCATTGGCCCCCAAATTCAAATAGAAAGAACTAAAAATTATTGATCAAAATCCTCATTTCGGCCTCTTAGGGTCCATACCCTAAGATTACAATCAAATCCCGTAATAAGGCAAAAATCCTCTATTTGGAGCTTCAATAAGTGAATATAATGCTACAAAATTTTCCAAAACTATATCCAATCCATAAAGAATAGCTTGGGACCTTCAAAGAAAATAGAAAAACGTGTATGCAACCCAAAATATTTATCCTTTGATATTCACAAAGTACAAAACTAAAGATCTACTTACTTTGTTCTCTAGCTAGGGTCTCAACTTGAAAATGGATTTCCTTTTCCAAAAGTATCCTCCAAAATCCCTTCAATTTGAAGGAAAATCCTTCTTCTCATTGCTAAATAAAAGAGAGAAAAAATAGGATATTGGAAGGAGTAAATGTAAAGAAGAGGAGAGGAGAAAAGTTGTTTTTCTCTCTTCATATTCAAACTAGCCCATTTAAGAGCATTTCTGTCATTTTACTTAACATTATATTGGGAAAAATTAAGATTGTAACTAATTTGACTATTGGGAAGGGCATTTTGGTCCAAAAAATATTTAAAATTTTTAAATAATTTTAAAATTTTAATATTTTTATAAATGTATTTTAAAATTTGAAAATTTTTCACTCATATATTATTTTTTAAAAAATAATAATTTTACATTTATTTTTTAAAATTTTAATATTTTTTAAATAAAATTAATAAATAAAAAAGGGCCGGCTTGGCAAGGCCCGTGCCATCCAGACCGGGGGGCCGTGCTGGGCCGGGGGTCCNGCAGGTTTCGACCCAGCTAAATGTGGACCGTGTGGACCGTATCGGCCCGGCACGGCCCACATTACAGCGCTAGCTGCAACCTAGAAAATAATATTTACACCCACTTTCTATAGACAACTAGCAAGTCCCACCAACATAACAGTCACTCCACTAGAGCTCGTCCAGGACGGGGTGCTACCTAGCTTGCAATACCTTTGCCACGATCACCTGCCGACGACGATGGCTGTGAAAGAAAAACAACAACAGGGATGTGAGAACTACTGAAAAATATTTTTCGGTGAGTACAGTAGCCAATAACGGCAACCTATGCCACTAGGCCTACTTCGGGTATCAATACTGTAAGCTATAGAAAGAATAACAAAATGACAAGTATAATAAACCATCACTACTATACTTCTATTATGCCTAAATACTAAGAATGAGGTTACATATTCTATCGTGCATCAAGTATGGTAATAGATAACAAACATCATACTACCCAATCCCAACGACGCTCCCATAGTTCGGCCAAACCCGCGCAATGCCTAGTAGGACATCAAACAATCCCGTGCAATGCCTAGTAGGACATCAAATAATCGCACATGAACCCATAAAGGATCTCAACTATAGACAGCTCGAACAATAGCATAGCCGCATGGCTACACCTCCGGAGGGCCAGCTTGTGGGGGCACGACCCTAAGACGAGGAAATAAGTAGTTGAGCATAATTTAACTCTTGCAGGCTATAGTCACATGTCATGATCAACAAGATCTCATAATTCTTCGTTTTGCTTGGTACCTTCACATGATCTCATTCTCTTTTTAACACGATTAGTCCACATAATTCATGACATAGTGATCACCTCAAAGAAAGTAGCATATGAAATATACTAGTAATTAGGTTTCTGAAATGTCAACATGAACCATAACTCAAATACTAAGATGTTTTTCTATACGTTCATATATCAAGAAATGAATGAGCAACATAGAAACATAAATATTCATGCCAATGGAATATCAAAAGATAGCTAGAAACATGCGTAAGAAGACAAAAAGTTAATTCACCACTTTTGGCATACCGGTACGCACCAAATAATGTTGAAACTCGTAGTAGTCCCAATCTAAGCTCTCTTATTCTCAAACCAACCCTAAACAAGGGGGTTTCATATATAAATTCTCAGTCAAGATTCAACCCTAACATAACCGCCTCTAAAACTCTCTTAATACCATTAGCACTAAGGAAATCATCCTAAAAACCCTTTTAATACATATCTCCAAAAGATCAAATCTTACCTCTACTATGCTCTAACTTGATAGAACACAAGTGAGGTTCCTCCAAGAGCTCTGCTCCTTACTCAGCTCAAAACCCATCCTTGGAGAGCTTAAAAGTTATTAGGAGCAGTAGAAACCAGAATAGAGCAAAAGTAGTTAAGAGAGACCAAGTGGGAGAGATCAAAGAAATATTTGAAGAAATATTCCAAGAACCAGGTCTCTAGGATTCAGATTCATATTTGAAGAAATATTCCAAGAACCAAATTCATGAACTAATTGTAAATTTGACAGAAAATCGAGAAATTAAAAATCACTGATCCTCGGATCGTCTAAGATACCATGTAGGAACTATGATAAGTCATCCAAATATTGTCACTTTATAAATCTCACGCAGTGAATTTGATTGGCCTGTGATGACTCCTAAATTTTAAAATCCAATGAACTGGATACTTTCTCACATCCCTACCAAACTACAAGGACTCAAATGAATGTACAGTTGCAAACTATTGGTTGAAGAGATGTACATCATTAATTTTCCTTTGGGTCTAGTTGATCAACTGTAAATGAAGTGAAACCATGTTCTGGAAGCTGAAGAGCGCACTGGAACTCCCCCTCCTCAAAGTCCACCTTCGTCAATGTTTGTCGATATGTCTCAACGGCTTCCCTTGGATGTCCTTTTGCTATAGATGCCTGTGACCAATCACATTTTAAGTTCAATAGCTTTTTTCTTCAATATTCTTGTTGCAAGCATTTTACAAGTGGGCCCCTCCCCGTTCATATTAACTAGTATTTTGATAAACAACATCTTTGCATATAAGATCAAGGTAGAGAGGACCTTCTCAAGATCAATGTAGAGAGGACCTTTTCAAGAGAGGACGTTTTCAGATTAACTAGTATTTTGATAAACAACATCTTTGCATATAAGATCAATGTAGAAGAGCACGGAGGATACAGAAATAGTTTAGGGAATAGTGTAGAGAAACCCCTTGAACTTTAGCTCTTTTTATGATTAGTAGCCTAAACTTTCAATTTTGACAAAGAGACCCCCTAAACTTTATCAAATAGTTCAATAAGCCTCTCTCTTCACTTGAAGTTACTAATAATACAACCGTAACCGTTCTGGTCATATTCTTGCATATAATCTTATAAAGTTTCAGAATATTCAAAATTTATTTTTTATATTTTTATATATATATACAAGCAAAAATCAAAGGAAGTTCCACGCTATTCTTCAATCTTCACGCTTAATTATCAAATTTGAAAGAGAAAATTAGGTTTTTCTTTTTATATTTTGAAGTCTTAGAAATTATGTAAAAGGCAGGCAATCCAAATGGTTGTATGATTAGTAACTTCAATTGAGGAGAGGAGCCAATCAAACTATTTGATAAAGTTTAAGGGGCCTGGCTACCAAAACTGAAAGCTCAGGTGCCTATTTGGAAAACAGCTAAACTTTAGGTCTCAATATTTTATGGCCATTCATTATACTGACCAAATGCCTCTCATCGAGTTCAAAAAGCCAAAATCTCCAATCTTTAGATTCTGCTCCATCTATACAGACAGATATATTTGTCCACCTTGCGTGATGGAATTCCAATCTGTGCAATCCAAAGCCCAATCCAGCACCTACTGCTTTTACAAACGCCTCTTTGAGACACCAGTATCTACAGCATGAGCAATAACAATCTAATATCACAAAATGATAACATACAATTATTTACAAACATATTAATGTGTTGAAACAGACGCATGTTTGAAGGATGAAAAGAAATTCTTTTCTTCTATACTGTTAATATACAGTTTACTTATTACTTGTTGCAATATGGACATGAAGAAATATAAATATATCCCCTTGTTAATAAATAAGGATATCAAGAATGCTTATGCCTTTACAACAAAAGATACATAACTACCTGTAGAACTCGATCAAGATTTCATCAGAAGAGCTTGATTGAAGGATGTTCTTCCATTCTAAAACTGTGAAGTACGATGAGAAGCTATCAATGAACTCTAAAACTTCTTCTTTCTGAGGCTTGGAAACACTAACAATATCCAAGCCAACAAGACAGCGTGGCTCAGATGCTATGCCAACATAATCCCCATGATGTGATGCATTGAAATTGAAGTTTGGAAATACCACATTATCTTCATTATTCTGCTAACGGAAACCCTTAATTGCCATATGAACCAAATCAGCCAACAGAATACATTTTGCTGGTAAATAACTTGTGGATGCACAGAGTGAAAAGGGTCAAAGAAGGCTACACGGCATAGAAATATACTGCATTCCCAAGGGTAAGCAAAGTAGATATATGCAGCTGTACGATGTAGAAATGGAAAGGGGTAAACAGACCTTTCTAATTAATGGTCTCTTGTTTATTTTCCAAAGAAAATAAATAGTTTATCATAATTCAACAGTAATATACAATGAGATAATGATAAGCTGTGTTTCATCCCATAAAAGCAGATTTCAACCCCAGGTTCATAATTATAACAACTTAAGCAAATCATACCAAATAGGGTTTTCCCTCAATTGTACGGCTCAAGGTTATTTTGTCAAATGGAATACCAAGAACTTCACGCACGAGCACATACTGAAGCAATCGACTGACAAGTGCTCGTTTCCTGTCATCAACCTTTACAAACCTATTTACGTAAGAGGTTGATGTAAGTTCTTAATAGCACTCAAACTCAAAGTAGCATGATATACATATTAATTCAGAAATATGAAAAGTAGGAAAAGAAATATTCAGAGAGACACAGTAAGTGCAACACATAACCATGTTCAGGGTTTAACTCGGTGTTTAACTAAAGTCATGGCCAAAGCTTTTCTTCATCTAGTTAAAAACAATATTCAGGACATCTCTATTACCATTTCAACAACTTATAATCTTAAATTTCCTTGAAAAACAGTTAGTTAGGGAAGGCTTAGCAAGGAAAAGCTTTTACAATACTATTTCAGACTACAGCAAGGCACAAATAACGAATTTCACATGCAGCTTCGTAGATTTGTCCAGAAATAAGCAAAAACATTTATGAGATGAAGCAGGAGATGCGACTAGTAAACATGGAGCATGGGAAATGAATAGAGAAAATTTGTTATTATTGAACTTATTCATTCCCTTTTGACATTTCAGCTAAACTCTTGGTTCTTAACATGTTTAATTAGCTCAAACTATTTTCTAGATTTTCACCTTTCATAATTGATATTTAGATAAACTGCCAAGTAAAATCTCATCAATTCATCGCCATTCTACCCAAATAGATCGATAAAACAGTCCGCAATACTGTTACCAACACGTTTTAACTATTAAGTAGTTTTCTGCGTATGTTTAACTAAAAATAATCAAAACTACAGCAAAGATGAATCAGGAAGGACTTATTTGCTAGTTGGACAGGTGCAAACCACTTTAGATGAATAAGTTTATTATCGAAAATTAGGTCATAACATACAGCTTGCTATATAAATAAAATCATTTGTGGACCACCAGTACCCAATATTGGATTGGATAGGATCAGCCTAAGGATAAGCGGCACCTAGAGTTGTAAGAGAAGGGAACATCATACAATAGTCGGTCCAGTAATCTCATTCGGGTGGGACTACAAATCCCACCACTGAAGAGATGGGGATTGAATCAGATTGGATTTAAATATTGTCCTAACATATCCCTAGTCCCTACCCATCAAAACCCCCGACACCTACGAGTCGCTAAACCTCACTCTTCCACAATATCGGCCTCTCATCTTATCTTTGTCCAATCCAATCCTGGGTACCAAAAGGATCCTGTTATTATCATCTAATAGTGGCGCTCAAACAAACACAAAAAAATAAAATAAAATAAAATAAAAAATAAAGTGGCGGGGTGGTTGCGGTGTAAATGTCACCACCAACCTACGGCAAAGTTTCAATTTTTCTCGAATCTTTGGCCTGTTTTAATGTCAGTTTCAATCAAATCACTCTGATAAACTCTGTAGGAGAGAAGAGGCGTACTAATTCATCTCTCGAAGATGATGCGGTTGCTGATGAGAATTGTCAAATTACCTCTCTAAGATGATACAAAAAATTGAATAGTTATAGTCTTGAGATGATGTAATAGCCGAATCACTCTCAACAGCAGCATCAGCCATCACATCATCATCTCTTTATTAAAAAAGAAAAAGTGAAAAATTAAAAATCAAATGAAGCGTAGCAGAGTGAATCAATCGAAACCAAAATTTGAAGTTTAATATCCAGATTGAAACAAACTTCAAAATCGCAGTTCCGACCCAAAAGCTTAAGCAAACTGGTCCAAACAAAAACACGTCACATCACACGCAAGTAAGGGAACTAAGGATTGATTCTCAACAAAGCCCGAAACCCTAACCTCATGATTGCAGGGCGCTCATGCGGAGGGAGAAGAGAAGCGAGAGAGGCAAAGCGCCGCTCGGAGGGATCCCACGTAGAGATGTTCACCAACCATCTCCTCACTCCCCTCTCCATTACCCCCGACCTCCAGGGTGCGAAACCCTAGAAGAAGCCCAAAGAAGAGGCCTTTATACGGTTTTTACTATGCCGGTGGTTTCGATGCGGAACACTTTCGAGGAGACTTGTAGGAGTGCGCGCGTTACTCCATGGGGCAGGATTGGAGAAAAACTGCGCGTTGTTGTTTGGTTCCATATAAAATTGAGAAAAGCAAATTAAGAGGTTGATGTAAGTTCTTAATAGCACTCAAACTCAAAGTAGCATGATATACATATTAATTCAGAAATATGAAAAGTAGGAAAAGAAATATTCAGAGAGACACAGTAAGTGCAACACATAACCATGTTCAGGGTTTAACTCGGTGTTTAACTAAAGTCATGGCCAAAGCTTTTCTTCATCTAGTTAAAAACAATATTCAGGACATCTCTATTACCATTTCAACAACTTATAATCTTAAATTTCCTTGAAAAACAGTTAGTTAGGGAAGGCTTAGCAAGGAAAAGCTTTTACAATACTATTTCAGACTACAGCAAGGCACAAATAACGAATTTCACATGCAGCTTCGTAGATTTGTCCAGAAATAAGCAAAAACATTTATGAGATGAAGCAGGAGATGCGACTAGTAAACATGGAGCATGGGAAATGAATAGAGAAAATTTGTTATTATTGAACTTATTCATTCCCTTTTGACATTTCAGCTAAACTCTTGGTTCTTAACATGTTTAATTAGCTCAAACTATTTTCTAGATTTTCACCTTTCATAATTGATATTTAGATAAACTGCCAAGTAAAATCTCATCAATTCATCGCCATTCTACCCAAATAGATCGATAAAACAGTCCGCAATACTGTTACCAACACGTTTTAACTATTAAGTAGTTTTCTGCGTATGTTTAACTAAAAATAATCAAAACTACAGCAAAGATGAATCAGGAAGGACTTATTTGCTAGTTGGACAGGTGCAAACCACTTTAGATGAATAAGTTTATTATCGAAAATTAGGTCATAACATACAGCTTGCTATATAAATAAAATCATTTGTGGACCACCAGTACCCAATATTGGATTGGATAGGATCAGCCTAAGGATAAGCGGCACCTAGAGTTGTAAGAGAAGGGAACATCATACAATAGTCGGTCCAGTAATCTCATTCGGGTGGGACTACAAATCCCACCACTGAAGAGATGGGGATTGAATCAGATTGGATTTAAATATTGTCCTAACATATCCCTAGTCCCTACCCATCAAAACCCCCGACACCTACGAGTCGCTAAACCTCACTCTTCCACAATATCGGCCTCTCATCTTATCTTTGTCCAATCCAATCCTGGGTACCAAAAGGATCCTGTTATTATCATCTAATAGTGGCGCTCAAACAAACACAAAAAAATAAAATAAAATAAAATAAAAAATAAAGTGGCGGGGTGGTTGCGGTGTAAATGTCACCACCAACCTACGGCAAAGTTTCAATTTTTCTCGAATCTTTGGCCTGTTTTAATGTCAGTTTCAATCAAATCACTCTGATAAACTCTGTAGGAGAGAAGAGGCGTACTAATTCATCTCTCGAAGATGATGCGGTTGCTGATGAGAATTGTCAAATTACCTCTCTAAGATGATACAAAAAATTGAATAGTTATAGTCTTGAGATGATGTAATAGCCGAATCACTCTCAACAGCAGCATCAGCCATCACATCATCATCTCTTTATTAAAAAAGAAAAAGTGAAAAATTAAAAATCAAATGAAGCGTAGCAGAGTGAATCAATCGAAACCAAAATTTGAAGTTTAATATCCAGATTGAAACAAACTTCAAAATCGCAGTTCCGACCCAAAAGCTTAAGCAAACTGGTCCAAACAAAAACACGTCACATCACACGCAAGTAAGGGAACTAAGGATTGATTCTCAACAAAGCCCGAAACCCTAACCTCATGATTGCNCGGCACCTTTTCTAATATATTCTGTCTACTTTTCATGTTCTCTTTTGATATATGATAATTTGTAAGAGGAACATTCTGTTTCTGGTAAATGTGATATTTTTTCTATCTCAACAGTGCTAATTGATTTTACCATCATTTTAATCTTTGAACGGAAACTAAAATAACAGTTTCCAAGTTGCATATATATATATATATATATATATACTAGTTAAGAACCCGCGCTTCGCGGCGGGCAAAAAAATCTACAATAAATATAAATTTGTAAATATTAAAGAACAAAAGTATAATACTTTCATAAATATGTATAATACTAAAAATTGTTCATATGCTAATTAGAAATAGTTGTCCATATGTTAATGGCATTGTATCGATAAAGTGCATCCTATTAAAAGATTCAAAAAGATGCATCCGAAATAGTTTTATTATATTATTAGGGTTCATTACTATTATTACTGTTTTATTATAAATTAATTTTATATTTTTATTTAAGTAAAATAGCAGTGGAGCAGCTTTGGTGGAAGGAAAGGAGTTCATCTCCATCGATTTTTTTTTTTATTTTTAAGTAAAATAGTCTGGGGTGAGGAAATCTCAAAGTTTCGGACAAATTAGGCAAAATGGGCCTGTGTTTGAAATCAGCTTTATGTTTTTCGTTTAAGTAAAATAGTCGGTGTGGACATTTTGAAGCTGTGGGCAAATTGGGTGTCTCTACCCGAACATTTTAAATCGGTTTTACTTGCATAGAAAAATCTTGTTTTCTTTACAACTTAGATCTCTGTTGCAGCTAAGTAGTGATAAAAGCACACAATTGAATCTAGTCCAACCTATTTACTACCAAAAGAGAATAAAGAAAGTAGGCAGTGACAAAGAGAGAGCAGCTTCTTGACATTGTATGGCGGATGCTTACAAAGGCAACTCTGGGCCGATTACAATCCTACGTTTTAAACATTTAAATGTACCACCAAACAACAATCAATGAACCAACCACCTATTATGAACTTTGTCAAGAGCTCTAAACAGTGTCAGCAAACTGTCAACTTAGAGTGAAAATATATCAAATCACCACCTGAAACTTCTGCCAGATTAATAGATCACCTCAACCGAGCCATATTACAAATCCTTAATAAACTTAGAATTTTTTTAAAAAAAAATTTCTAAGTTTTCTGTCACCTGAGAATAACGCGTTTGACTGCAACAACAGAAAAGGTCGAGTTGAGTAATTTTACAATCGATTGATTAATTAGTTGAAAATTTTAAAGATTTTTATACTCCAGTAGGCTCACGGGCTCTTTTCCCATGAACAAAATTAGAAAAAAAAAATTGTGAAAAAAAAACTACGGATCATCATACACAGATTCTCCGCTCCAATTTGCTACAAACATCAAATATGGACACCAAAATAAAAAGAGAGAGAGAGAGAGAGAGAGAGAGAGAGAGAGAGAGGTTCATGGGAAAAGAGCTCAGGTTGATTACTTAGATGAGAAATTTTGCAATAAATTGATTACTTAGATAAAAATTATAATTCAGTAGGCTCTCGAGCTCATTTCCCATGAAAAAAAAAATCAGAAAAAATAAATAAATAATTTTTAAAAAAATAGGAAAAAAAACCTACAGATCACAAATCACGGGTTCTCAACTCAAATTAAGCCACATACATCAAATAAGAACACCCAAAAAAAAAAAAAAAAAACAGGGGTAGATCGTGATTACTCGCGGGATGCAGCGCGTTCACGGGGGTGTTGGAGATAGCGATCACGGCGAACCCGTCGCCTCCGACGTCCATGGAGACGCGGATCCCGGCCATGCTCTCCGCGATCTCAACGGATAAAAAATCTAGGGTTTACTCCGCGAGCGCGAGCTCGAGAGAGCGAGCTCGATTCCCTTCCTCAGTTGGGGTGGGGGAAAGTAGTATAAGGCAGAGGCGGAGGCGGCGCGTAGGCGGCGGAGGCGTACGGAGAGAGAGAGAGAGAGAGAGAGAGGGGAGGCGAATGGTAGAGGTCTACAGGGTAAAAAAAAAAAAATAGCGCTCGATGGGACCCACGATCCGAAAATTCGGTTTGGTGAAGCTGCGGTTGAGCGGTGTAAGGTACGACCCCTACAGGGGAGGTCGGTGGAGAGAGCCTAGGCGAACCTAGGGTTTGTTGAGAGGGACAGAGAAATCCCGAAAAATCTGCAGAGGCGGCTAGAAAAGAAAGAGAGAGAGAGTTAGGGTTCGTTGAGAAGGAGAGAGGGTAAGAGAGAGTAGGGTGTGGAGAAGAATAAGCCCCACATCTCAGAGAGAAAAGGAGAGAGGGTAAGAGAGAGTAGGGTGCGGGAGGTCCGAAATCACGGAGAACGCAGGAAAGGGGTTAAGGGAGAGACCCGAAATCACGAAGAATGCCGCAAAGAGGTTAAGGGTTCACCCTTTAATGAGATAGATATATATATATATAGAGAGAGAGAGAGAGTTGGACTAGGCTATTATTAGTAACAAAATCCTATTGTTGCTATCAGCTTTTTAGCCTTTGGATCAACTCTTTTCATTATTTCTAACCATTGGATTAAATACTATAATCCAGTGGGGACCACTCAACCCTAGGGGGACCACTCAACTTTAACCGACTGATATCATCCTGATCTTACAATTTTTCATCCAAGGATTAAAAACTTAATAGCAAAAAGAGTGTTTTACTATTAATAGTATTCCAGCCTAATTCTATATATATATATATATATATTAAATATAATAATTATACTATTATAATATATTATATTTTAGCAGTGAGGCTACTAGGCTATCGGAAGCACAAGACTTCCGTCTTCCACCTCGTTTTCGATGTGCGATTTTCAAATCGTCAATCGCTCGCGTTAAACTTGATCTAGAGTATTTGAGTACCTAGAAAAATAAATTTTATTATTTTTCGATATCATTTGCCTAGTGATCGAAGGGCTCAAAATCAATAAATTTCAATGGCGTAGTGAGCCGTTTGCAAGTTTAACGGTGAAGAAATATTCAAATCACGTGAAATTTTGGATAAAATTCTTTATTCTATATAATAAAACGAGATAATATTTGATTTAAAATTTTAATGTCATATATTACATTTTATACAGATTTTATTTTCAGCCGTTAATTTTGAGCCCCTTCGTCATTAGGCAATGATATCGAAAAATCATAAAATTTATTTTCTAGGTACTTCAAATACTCTAGATCAAGTTTAATGGAGCGCGATCGACGATTCGAAAGTCGCAACAATCGAAACGAGCTGGAAGCACGAAAGGTTCCGTGTTCGCATAGCATAAGTAGCCTCACTATATATATATATAATATATATTAAAATTAGAGAGAGAGAGAGAAGAGTAGAGAGAAGAAGAGAGAAGAGAGAGAAGGAGTTGACTGGGACTACTATTAGTAGCAAAATTCAATATTACTTCAGTCTTTTTTACGGCTCTTTGGATCAACTCTTTTCATTATTTCTAACTATGTGGATTAAATCATTTACTATAATCCAGTGGGAACCACTCAACACTAGGGGACCACTCAACTGCTAACCGACTAATATCTATCCTGACCTACCAAATTTTCATCCAAGGGTTAAAAAACTTGATAGGCAAAAAAAACATGTAAATACGTTAAAATGCTCGTTTGGCTTATTTTTATATATATATAATATATCTATATAACCTATTAATCGTAAAACGCTTAATAGTATTTCCACTGGAATGTTATAAATAAGAGGCAATCCGTACTATTCGAAAGGCATAGGAGCCTAAGCTTCTATACTATATATATGAGAGAGGAGAGAATAGAGAGTTGTGCTGTATGCTTAGGAAGCACGGAGACCCTCCGTGCTTCCAATTGTTTTGATGTTGGGATTTTCGAATCGCGATCGCTCCGTTAGACTTGATCTAGAGTATTTGAAATATGTAGAAAATAAATTTTTGCGATTTTCGTATCATTTGCCTAGCGATCGAAGGGCTCAAAACAATCGCTGAAAAAAAAATCTCACAAAATGTGATGATATGTACATTTAAAAATTTAGATCAAAGACATTGATCTTATTTTATATACGATATGAAAGAATTTTCTACAAAATTTCACAGGATTTGATATTTCTACAAAACCGCCTAAACTTGCAAACTGCTCACTCACGGCCGTTAAAATTAATTGATTTTGAGCCCTTCGATCACTGGCGCAAATGATATCGAAAAATCGTAAAATGTATTATCCTAGGTACTTCTCAAATACTCAGAATCAAGTCTAATAGAGCCGATTCGTCGATATCGAAATCCGAACATGCGAAAACTGGCTTGAAGCACGGAGCCTCCGGGCTTCCATAAGCTATATTCCAGCACAACTTCTCTCTACTCTCGTCTTCCTCTATCATCTATATATATTATATATATATAGAGAAGAAGAGAGAAAGAGAGGAGCAGAGGACGGCTTAGGCTCCTATGCTTCGAAGAAGGTATGGCCTCCGTAGTTATAAGTTGTTTCGATGACTGGAACATCGATTCGCGATCGGTTCCAGTTAGACATGATTATGTTATGGAACTATTCTGGAAACCAAATTTTAAATTTTTAACTGTTCGTTTTGCCTAGTGAACAGTATGTCTCAAAATGATACGGCTGAAAATAAAAATCTTATAAAAAACAGTAATAAAAGATCAAATTCAAATCGAGTATTATTCTTGCTCTATGATGTTAAGTAGAATTTTCTATAAAGTTCATAATGTAATTTGGATGCTTCTACTGACAACCGTTGAACATAAAAAGTGCCACAATCGGCCGTTAAAATAGTTATTTTGAGATCCTTTGATCGCTTAGTAAAATGATCGTCGAAAAATTAAATGAATTTGGTTTCTAGATAGTTTCTAATAACTAGATTATGGCCTATGGAGGCGATCGTCGAATCGGATGTCCTATAATCGAAAAGCAACTTATCAAGACGCACGAAGCCTCCGACTTTCGAAGCAACGGAGACCTACTCATATATATATATATATCAATAATATAATATTATATATATATATATATATAAGAGAGAGAGAGAAGAGAGAGAGAGAGAGAGAGAGAGAGATGTCCGGCTATTATACTTTTATGAGTATTGGCTCCCTATACTCATAAGTTTTCGGGCCGTTAGATTTATTTCATATATCCATTTTCACCCGTTAGATCAACTACTATTCAACACAGCTACTCGACTCACGCCTAGGGAATCAACTGTTATTTTAGTGGGGACCCACCGTCATCTCTAAACCACACATCCATCAAATCACGTTAAAAATTTATGAGTAGAAGGAGGTCTATACTCATAAGAGGTATAGTAGCCAGCCTATATATAATAATATATATGTCGCAGCTGGTGCTGCATTTCTGGAAGCCACGGAGCACTCATGTCCAAGTCCGTTTTTCGAATATGGACATTTTGAATCGACGATCGGCTCTGTTAAGAACCTTGATTTAGAGTATTTGAAGTATTTAGAAATAAATTTAGGCATATTTTCGATATCATTTGCCTATGATCGGAGTGGCTCCAAAGTCACGGCTGAAATATAAAAACCTCTTATAAAATATGATGATAAATACATATAAAATTTTTAGAATCAAAAGTTATTGATCTTGTTTTATAATGGTATAAAGAATTTTCTATCAAAATTTTAACTTGCATTGGATAATTTCACTAACGATACGTTAAACTCAAACGCTCACGCACCGCCGATTAAAATTATTGATTTTGAGCCCCTTCGATCACTAGGCAAATGGTATCGAAAAATCACAAAATTTATTTTCTAGGTACTTCAAATATATATATATATGTATATAAATTGAGGAGTGGGCTGGTATGCTTCTGGAAGCACGGAGCCTTCTGTGCTTCCAAGTTGTTTTCGATGTTGTGACTTTCGAATTGACGATCGGTTCCGTTAGAGTTAATCTCGAATATTTGAAGTACCTAGAAAATAAATTTTGTGATTTTTCGATATCATTTGACCAGTGATCGAATGGGTTCAAAATCGATAATTTTAATAGCCGTAGTGAGCTATTTGCAAGTTTAATGGTGTAGAAATATTCAAATCATATGAAATTTTGATAGAAAATTCTTTATACCATATAAAACAAGATCAATAACTTTGATCTAAAATTTTAATGTCATATCATCATATTTTGTAAGATTTTTATTTTCAGTTATTTATTTTGAGCCACTTCGATCACTAGGCAAATGATATCGAAAAATCGCAAAATTTATTTTCTAGATATTTCAAATACTTTAGATCAAATCTAACGGAGCCGATCGTCGATTCGAAAGTCCGAACATCGAAAACAACTTGAAAGCATGGAGCGCTCCGTGCTTCCAGAAGCATACCAGACGCACTCTATAATTGAGCTAGAATACCTTTATAAGTACCAACCCCTTGGTGTTTCTAAGTTTCTAGCCCTTGGATCTACTCCTTAATTACTAATACCCCTTGAATCAAAAACTATTCCAACTACCACCACCTATCACCACCTACTACCATCATCTCAACCCTACATCTCTCCATCCAATGGTTAGAAACTCAAACGCACCACCCCCTTGGTGATTTTGAGAGTATTCTAGCTCAACTATATATATAGTCCAGCTATGGTGCTTGTAAAAGCACCAAGTACTTGGTGCTTGTAAGTTTTTTACCGTTAGATCTACTCCTCGGATCATTTTCAACAATTAGATTATACTATTCAACCAACCACCCACTTAACCCTAGAGGGCCCATATCATCCTAACCGCACATCTCTTAATCCAATGACTAAAAATCTACAAGCACCAATAACTTGGTACTTTTGAAAGTATAGGAGCTCAATTATATATATATATATAGAGAGAGAGAGAGTGAGTGAGGCTACTATGCTATCGGAAGCACGGAGCCTTCCGTGCTTCCAGCTCGTTTTCGATGTTGCGACTTTCGAATCGTCGATCGACTCCGTTAAACTTGATCTAGAGTATTTGAAGTACCTAGAAAATAAATTTTATGATTTTACGATATCATTTGCCTAGTGAACGAAACCAAGAAGAGAGATCGAAGAATCAATATTTTGATTTAAAATTTTAATGTCATATTATTACATTTTATAAGATTTTTATTTTCAGCCGTTAATTTTGAGCCCCTTCGTTCATTAGGCAAATGATATCGAAAAATCATAAAATTTATTTTCTAGGTACTTCAAATACTCTAGATCAAGTTTAATGGAGCCGATCGACGATTCGAAGTCGCAACAATCGAAAACGAGCTGGAAGCACGAAAGGTTCCGTGCTTCCGATAGCATAATAGCCTCACTATATATATATTATATATATAGAGAAGAGAGAGAGAGAGAGAGAGAGAAAGAGAAGAGAGAGTTGGACTGGCTACTTATAGTAGCAAAATTCTATTATTACTATCAGTTTTTTAGGCCTTTGGATCACTCTTTTCATTATTTCTAACTATTGGGATTAAATACTATAAATCCAGTGGGAACCACTCAACACTAGGGGACCACTCAACTCTAACCGATAATATCATCCTGACCTTACAATTTTCATCCAAGGGTTAAAAACTTGATAGCAAAAAAAACATTGTAAATAGTAAAATGCGTCGTTTTGTATTTTATATATATATATATATATATATATAAACTATTAATAAGAACCTTAATAGTATTCCACTGGATGTTATAAATAGAGGCATCCGTACTTTCGAAAGCATAGGAGCCTAGCTCTATATATATATAGTGAGAGAGAGAGAGAGAGTTGTGCTGGTATGCTTATGGAAGCACGGAGACCTCCGTGCTTCCAAGTTGTTTTTGATGTTGGGATTTTCGAATCGACGATCGCTCCGTTAGACTTGATCTAGAGTATTTGAAATATGTAGAAAAATAATTTTGCGATTTTCGATATCATTTGCCTAGCGATCGAAGGGCTCAAAATCTGAACTACAAAATGTGATGATATGACATTAAAATTTAGATCAAAGATATTGATCTTATTTTATATAGTATAAAGAATTTTCTATTCAAAATTTCACGTGATTTGGATATTTCTACACGCTAAACTTGCAAACGGCTCACCACGGCCGTTAAAATTATTGATTTTGAGCCCTTCGATCACGGGCAAATGATATCGAAAAATCGTAAAATTTATTTCCTAGGTACTAAATACTCTAGACAAGTCTAATAGAGCCGATCGTCGATTCGAAAGTCCGAACATCGAAAACGGCTTGGAAGCACGGAGGCCTCCGTGCTTCCATAAGCATTCCAGCACAAATCTCTCTCTCTCTCTCTCTCCCTCCTTCTTATATATATATATTATATATATAGAGAGAGAGAGAGAGAGAGAGAGAGAGAGAGCGCTATAGGCTCCTATGCTTTCGAAAGTACGGATGCCTCCGTACTTGTAATGTTGTTTCGATGATGGAACATCGATTCGGCGATCGTTTCCGTTAGACATGATCTATGTATTGGAACTATCTGGAAACAAATTTTATAATTTTTTCTCCTGTTTGCCTAGTGAACGAGTAGTCTCAAAATGAACGGCTGAAAATAAAAATCTTTATAAAAAACAGTAATAAAGACTCAAATTTCAAATCGGAAGTATTATTCTTGCTCTTGATGTTAAGTAGAATTTTCTTATTAAAGTTTCATAATATTTGGATGCTTCTACACCGTTGAACATAAAAACGTGCCACATCGGCCGTTAAAATAGTTATTTTTGAGATCCTTTGATCGCTTAGTAAATGATGTCGAAAAATTATGAAATTTGGTTTCTAGATAGTTCTAATAACATAGATTATGCCTAATGGAGCGATCGTCGATCGGATGTCCTATAATCGAAAACAACTTACAAGCACAGAAAGCCTCCGTACTTTCGAAGCACAGGAGACCTACTCATATATATATATATTATAATATATATATATATATATAATATTATAGAGAGAGAGAGAGAGAGAGAGAGAGAGAGAGAGAGAGAGAGAGAGTCCGGCTATTATACTTTTATGAGTATTGGCTCCCTTATACTCATAAGTTTTCGGCCGTTAGATTTATTTCATTTATCATTTTCACCCGTTAGATCATAACTATTCAACCAACTACGACTCAACCCTAGGAACAACTGTTATTTTAGGTAGGACCACCGTCATCCTAACCACACATCCCATCAATCAACGGTTAAAAATTTATGAGTAGAAGGAGGTCTATACTCATAAGAGTATAGTAGCCCAGCCTATAATATATATATTAGTGCGCCTGGTGTGCTTTGGAAGCACGGAGCACTCCATGCTTCCAAGTCGTTTCGATATTGGGACTTTTGAATCGACGATCGGCTCTGTTAGACTTGATTTAGAGTATTTGAAGTATTTAGAAATAAATTTTCGATTTTTCGATATCATTTGCCTAGTGATCGGAGTGGCTCCAAATCAACGGCTGAAAATAAAAATCTTATAAAATATGATGATATGACATTAAAATTTTAGATCAAAGTTATTGATCTTGTTTTATATGGTATAAAGAATTTTCTATCAAAATTTTACTTGATTTGGATATTTCTACACCGTTAAACTTGCAAACGGCTCACCACGCCATTAAAATTATTGATTTTGAGCCCCTTCGATCACTAGGCAAATGGTATCGAAAATCACAAAAATTTATTTTCTAGGTACTTCAAATATATATATATATATAGTATATAATGAGGAGTGGGCTGGTATGCTTCTGGAAGCACGGAGCCTTCTGTGCTTCCAAGTTGTTTTCGATGTTGTGACTTTCGAATTGACGATCGGTTCCGTTAGAGTTAATCTCGAATATTTGAAGTACCTAGAAAATAAATTTTGTGATTTTTCGATATCATTTGCCAGTGATCGAATGGGTTCAAAATCGATAATTTTATAGCTGTAGTGAGCTATTTGCAAGTTTAATGGTGTAGAAATATTCAAATCATATGAAATTTTGATAGAAAATTCTTTATACCATATAAAACAAGATCAAAACTTTGATCTAAAATTTTAATGTCATATCATCATATTTTGTAAGATTTTATTTTCAGTTATTTATTTTGAGCCACTTCGATCACTAGCAAATGATATCGAAAAATCGCAAAATTTATTTTCTAGATATTTCAAATACTTTAGATCAATCTAACGGAGCCGATCGTCGATTCGAAAGTCCGAACATCGAAAACAACTTGAAAGCATGGAGCGCTCCGTGCTTCCAGAAGCATACCAGACGCACTCTATAATTGAGCTAGAATACCTTTATAAGTACAACCCCTTGGTGTTTCTAAGTTTCTAGCCCTTGGATCTACTCCTTAATTACTAATACCCCTTGAATCAAAAACTATTCCAACTACCACCACCTATCCCACCTACTACCATCATCTCAACCCTACATCTCTCATCCAATGGTTAGAACTCAAACGACCACCCCCTTGGTGATTTTGAGAGTATTCTAGCTCAATATATATATAGTCCAGCTATGGTGCTTGTAAAGCACCAAGTACTTGGTGCTTGTAAGTTTTTTACCGTTAGATCTACTCTCGGATCATTTTCAACAATTAGATTATACTATTCAACCAACCACCCACTTAACCCTAGAGGGCCATTATCATCCTAACCGCATATCTCTAATCCAATGACTAAAAATCTACAAGCACCAATAACTTGGTACTTTTGAAAATAAGGAGCTCAATTATATATATATATACATAAATAATAGAGAGTGAGTGAGGCTACTATGCTATCGGAAGCACGGGGCCTTCCGTGCTTCCAGCTCGTTTTCGATGTGCGACTTTCGAATCGTCGATCGACTCCGTTAAACTTGATCTAGAGTATTTGAAGTACCTAGAAAATAAATTTTATGATTTTACGATATCATTTGCCTAGTAAACGAAGGGCTCAAAATCAACGCTGAAAATAAAAATCTTACAAAATGTAATAATATGACATTAAAATTTTAAATCAAAGATATTGATCTTGTTTTATATAGTATAAAGAATTTTCTATCAAAATTTCACGTGATTTGGATATTATAACACCGTTAAACTTGCAAACGGCACACTACGGCCATTGAAATTTTGATTTTGAGCCCATTCGATCACCAGGCAAATGATATCGAAAATAATAAAATTATATTTTCTAGGTACTCCAAATACTCTAGATCAAGTTTAACGGAGCCATCGACGATTCGAAAGTCCGCAACATTGAAAACGAGCTGGAAGCACGGAAGGCTCCGTGCTTCCGATAGCATAGTAGCCTCACTCTATATATATATATATATATATATATATATATATATATATATAGAGTGCGGCTAGGATGCTTATATATATATAGAGTGCGGCTAGGATGCTTATGGAGCACGAAGGGCTCCGTGCTTCCACTTTGTTTTCGATGTTCGGACTTTCGAATCGACGACCGGCTCCGTTAGACTTGATCTAGAGTATTTGAAGTATCTAGAAAATAAATTTTGCAATTTTTCGATATCGTTTGCCTAGTGATCGAAGTGGCTCAAAATCAAGGCTGAAAATAAAAATCTTCAAAAATATGATGATATGACACTAAATTTTAGAACAAAGTTATTGATTTGTTTTATATGGTGTAAAGAATTTTCTATCAAAATTTGATGTGATTTGGATATTTCTACACCGTTAAACTTGCAACGGCGCTCACCACGGCCGTTAAAATTATTGATTTTGAGCCCTTCGATCACTGAGCAAATGATATCAAAAATCGCAAATTTATTTTTAGGTACTTCAAATACTCTAGATCAACTCTAATGGAGCCGATCGTCGATTCGAAAGTCCGAACATCGAAAACGACTTGGAAGCACGGAGGCCTCCGTGCTTCCATAAGCATACCAGCACAACTCTATATATATATATAGGCTAGAGCTACTATTCTATTAATAGGATAGGAGCACTTGTCCTATCAAATTGTTCTTGATGATCGAGATCCGAATCGATGATCAGAGCCTTGAAATTGATCTAGAGTATTGAAAATATCTAGAAACTAAATTTAAAATTTTAAAAATTATTTATATGTGATCAAAGTGTCGTAAAATCGACAATTTTGACGGCCTATATGAGCGTTGCTTGTTTAACGGTGTAGCAATCCAAATTGCTTGAATTTTTGATAGAAAATTCTTATAAATATTTAAATAATGTTTGATAACTCTGATTATGAATTGAGAAAGTCTAACCTCTATTTTAAGAAGGTTATTCATTTATGACCGTTCATTTTTTTAACTCTTAAGATGAACTTGATAATGATCTTAAATATTACAAAATTTGGTTTCTAAACATTTCTAATTGTGTAGATCACTTTCAACGGTGCTGATTATCAATTTGAAGTTCCGATCAATCGAAACGATTGATAGGACAATGGCTCCAATCCTATTAATAGTATAAC
>NC_033633.1:3628139-3651840 GCF_001540865.1 Ananas comosus | reverse complement strand
ACGAATGGGCTAAAATCAACGCTGAAAATAAAAATCTACAAAATGTAATAATATGACATTAAAATTTTAAATCAAAGATATTGATCTTGTTTTATATAGTATAAGAAATTTCTATCAAAATTTCACGTGATTTGGATATTTATACACCGTTAAACTTGCAAACGGCACACTACGGCCATTGAAATTTATTGATTTTGAGCCCATTCGATCACCAGGCAAATGATATCGAAAAATAATAAAATTTATTTTCTAGGTACTCAAATACTCTAGATCAAGTTTAACGGAGCCATCGACGATTCGAAAGTCGCAACATTGAAAACGAGCTGGAAGCACGGAAGGCTCCGTCTTCCGATAGCATAGTAGCCTCACTCTATATATATATATATAATATATATATATATATATATAGTGCGGCTAGGATGCTTATATATATATAAGTGCGCTAGGATGCTTATGAACACGAAGGGCTCCGTGCTTCCACTTTGTTTTCGATGTTCGGACTTTCGAATCGACGACCGGCCTCCGTTAGACTTGATCTAGATATTTGAAGTATCTAGAAAATAAATTTTGCAATTTTTCGATATCGTTTGCCTAGTGATCGAAGTGGCTCAAAATCAAAGGCTGAAAATAAAAATCTTACAAAATATGATGATATGACATAAAATTTTAGAACAAAGTTAGATCTTGTTTTATATGGTGTAAAGAATTTTCTATCAAAATTTGATGTGATTTGGATATTTCTAACCGTTAAACTTGCAACGCGCTACCACGGCCGTTAAAATTATTGATTTTGAGCCCCTTCGATCACTAGGCAAATGATATCAAAAAATCGCAAAATTTATTTTAGGTACTTCAAATACTCTAGATCAACTCTAATGGAGCCGATCGTCGATTCGAAAGTCCGAACATCGAAAACGACTTGGAAGCACGGAGGCCTCCGTGCTTCCATAAGCATACCAGCACAACTCTATATATATATATAGGCTAGAGCTACTATTCTATTAATAGGATAGGAGCACTTGTCCTATCAAATTGTTCTTGATGATCGAGATTCCGAATCGATGATCAGCAGCCGTTGAAATTGATCTAGAGTATTGAAAATATCTAGAAACTAAATTTTAAAATTTTAAAAATTATTTATATGGTGATCAAAGTGTCGTAAAATCGACAATTTTGACGGCCTATATGAGCCTTTGCTTGTTTAACGGTGTAGAGCAATCCAATTGCTTGAATTTTTGATAGAAAATTCTTTATAATATTTAAATAATGTTTGATAACTCTGATTATGAATTGAGAAAGTCTAACCTCTATTTTAAGAAGGTTATTCATTTATGCCGTTCATTTTTTTAACTCTTAAGATGAACTTGATAATGATTTTAAATATTACAAAATTTGGTTTCTAAACATTTCTAATTGTGTAGATCACTTTCAACGGTGCTGATTATCAATTTGAAGTTCCGATCAATCGAAACGACTTGATAGGACAATGGCTCCAATCCTATAATAGTATATATAATATTATATGTATATATATGTATTATTATAGTATATATATATATATATGTATATATATATAATATATATGTATTATATATATAATATATATATGAGTCCGGCTACTATACTTTTATGAGTATTGGCTTTCTTTATGCTCATAAGTTTTTGGCCTTAGATTTATTTCATTAATCATTTCACCCGTTAAATCATACTATTCAACCAACTACCACTCAACCCTAGGGAACCACTATCATTTTAAGTGGGGACCCACATAATCCTAACCGCACATCCCATCAATCAACGTTAAAACTTTATGAGTATAAGGGGATCTATACTCATAAGAGTATAGTAACCCTAGCCTATATATATATAGTATAGAGCATATATAGTATAGAGACTTTTGTACTTATAAGTTTCTGCCGTTGGATGAAAAAATGTACAGTTATGATGATTGGTCCCCAGTTAGAATGATAGTGGTTCCTTAGGGTTGAGTGGTGATTGGTTGAATAGTATGATCTATCGGATCGAAAATCATCAAAAAGGGTTGATCTTAACGGCAGAAAATTTATGAGTACAAAGGCTCTATACTCATAAGAGTATAGTAGCCGAACTGATTCTATATATATATATATATATATGTATATATATATATATATGTATATATATATATATATATGTATGTATATATATATATATATATGAGTCCGGCTACTATACTTTTATGAGTATTGGCTTTCTTATACTCATAAGTTTTTGGCCCTTAGATTTATTTCATTAATCATTTCCACCCGTTAAATCATACTATTCAACCAACTACCTACTCAACCCTAGGGAACCACTATCATTTTAAGTGGGGACCACCATAATCCTAACCGCACATCCCATCAATCAACGGTTAAAACTTTATGAGTATAAGGGGATCTATACTCATAAGAGTATAGTAACCCTAGCCTATATATATATAGTATAGAGCATATATAGTATAGAGACTTTTGTACTTATAAGTTTTCTGCCGTTGGATGAAAAAATGTACAGTTATGATGATGGTGGTCCCCAGTTAGAATGATAGTGGTTCCTTAGGGTTGAGTGGGTGATTGGTTGAATAGTATGATCTATCGGACGAAAATCATCAAAAGGGTTGATCTTAACGGCAGAAAATTTATGAGTACAAAGGGCTCTATACTCATAAGAGTATAGTAGCCGAACTATATATATATATATATATATATATATATATATATATATAGGAGCACGGAGGCTTCCGTGCTCCTAAGCCGTTTTCGATGATAGAATTTTCGAATCGACGATCGGCTCCGTTAGACTTGATCTAGAGTATTTGAAGTAACTAGAAAATAAATTTTGCGATTTTTCGATATCATTTACCCAACGATCAAAAGTGTTCAAAATCAACAGCTGAAAATAAAAATCTCATAAAAAGTGGTGATATAGCACTAAAACTTTCGATCAAAGATATTAATTTTACTGTAAATAGTATAAAAAATTTTCTATCAAAATTTTATCTGATTTGAATATTTTTACACCGTTAAACTTGGAAACGTTATATATCAGCCATTAAAAATTGTTGATTTTGACCCTTTTAATCGCTAGGTAAATGATATCGAAAAATTACAAAATTTATTTTCTAGATACTTCAAATTCGCTAGATCAAGTCTAATGGAGCCGATCGTCGAATCGGAAACTCTATAATTGAAAACGGCTTAGGTGCACGGAGGCTTCCGTGCTCCTAATAGCACACAAGACCTACTATATATATATATATATATATATATATATATATATATATATATGAGTCCAGCTACTATACTTTTATGAGTATTGACTCCCTTATACTCATAAGTTTTCGGCTCTTAGATTTATTCCATTGATCATTTCCACCCGTTAGATCATACTATTTAACCAACTACCTACTCAACCCTAGGGGACCACTATCATTCTAAGTGGGAACCACCATCATCTTAACCACACATCTTATCAATCAACGGTTAAAAATTTATGAGTACCAGGGGGTCTATACTCATAAAAGTATAGTAGCCCCAGCCTATATATATATATATATATATATATATATATATATGGAGTGAGCTGGTGATGGCTTTGGAAGGCACAGAGCCCTCCGTGCTTCCAAGTTGTTTTCGAATGTTCGGACTTTCGAATCGACGATCAGCTCGTTAGAGTTGATCTAGAGTATTTGATGTACTAGAAAATAAATTTTGTGATTTTTCGATATCATTTGCTAGTGATCGAAGGGGCTCAAAATCAATAATTTTTAACAGCCGTGGTGAGCCGTTTGCAAGTTTAACGTGTAGAAATATCCAAATCACATAAAATTTTGATAAAAATTCTTTATACCGTATAAAACAAGATCAATAACTTTTGATCTAAAATTTTAATGTATATCATCATATTTTGTATGATTTTATTTTCAGCGGTTGATTTTGAACGCTGAAAATAAAATTCATAAAATGATGATAGAAGACTTGAATTTAATATAAGAGTACTGATCTTTACTCTAATAGTAAAAAAAAATTCTATAAAAATTCATCTGAATTGATTTTTTGCACCTTTAAAATTGACAAAATGCATCAACATCTAACTATTAAAATTATCAATTTTGAGACCTTTGATCACTAGCAAATGATGTCGAAAAATTATGAAATTTAGTTTTTTAAATATTTTTAATAGTGTAGATCAAGTCTAATGGAGGGAATGTGATTTGGATTGGGATCATTGAAACAACTTGGCAGCACGAGGTTCCCGTGCTACCGATAATAACCAGCTAGCTCTATATATATATATATGTAACGCCCCCATAGTGATCAATTTATATTGAGGCCTACACGCTAGTAATAAAAACTGGCTTAAGCATTTTGGGCCGGTGGTTTGGGCCCAATGAGTTATTGTTGCTAGTGGGTCGGGTCGTTGCAATGTTATCAGAGCCGCATACCAACGGGCGGAAGTGTGAAAAACTAAGTTTATGCGGGACGAAATGCTCACTAACGGTTTGGTGGGAGCCACCTCTTTGAACCCGTAGAGTCACCTCTAAAATCTCACATCGCCTGGTAATGGTCCTGGTCTGTTCTGTCTGTGACTGGTTTGGACCCGACGAAGACGTCAGGTCTAAACAGGGGGAATTTTGTAACACTCCCAATAAGTGATCAGTTTATATGAGGCCTACACGCCTAGTAATAATAATGGACTTAAGCATTTTGGCCGGTGGTTTGGGCCCAATGAGTTATTATTGCTAGTGGGTCGGATCGTTGCATATATATATATATATATATATATATATATTATTATATATATTGAATTATGCATCCTAATACTATCATAGTACTAAGCCCTTGATACAATGAGTTTTGGCGTTGGATGAAAGGATGTGATGTTAGGAATATAGTGGTCCCTAGGGTTGAGTGGGTGTTGATTTAATAGTATAACCTAACGCGTGGAAATGATCACAGGATACGATCTAACGTAGAAAACTCTTATAGTAGCCAAAGGCTGGTAAAACTATCATAGAATGTGCCGACTATATATATATATATATATATATATATATATATATATATATATATATATATATATATATATATATATATATAACTTGCTTTTTTCACGGTTAGATTGAATTTTTAATTTATATAATGACCCTGCCCTTGCAATAATCAATGATGATTCTTGCTGAAGCTGGTGGCAAGGAATGATGGGATTGTGAGGGAAAAGTAATCTCGAAGAGAATTTGGAAGGAAAAGGAAGAGGAATTGAGAGAATAAAGAAGAATATGAGAAGGAGATTGAGAAGAGAAGAGTGGAAAGATTCAGTTGCCAATAATTTTCATATCCCAAATTACAGTTCTTACACCTTATGTAATGCTGGAATAGTAAGAAAAAAAGAAAATTATAAAAACATAGTCCAGGACAAAGTGAGCCTGGCCCACTACGTGCCACAATTCTAATATTGCGCTGGTCTGCTTATGCCTTTGCTTCTGATTCTTTTAATTAACCCTCGGGTATCTAACCGACCGTCCCTAGCGCGAGTGGCAAAAAGCTTAGTAGTTGATATCCGAGATTCGAGATTCAAAGCCTAATTAATTCACATTTCTAGCTAAGTTTATTTCTAAAACGAAATAAACAAGGCGCTCCTTCACCGCCTCTCACTATTCGTCATGCCTCTTCTCTCCGACGTATTTAGGTCATTACAATTTACCAATTATAATTACTACGTGATTTAATAGTGTAATTAATATAGCACCATAAATCATAGAGATATATATACTAAAGTTTAAATTACATAAAATTAAACACATTTCTTTCCATATTTCTCGTAATTTATTATTTTGAAGTTTTCCCAAACGTTTCTCACACACATCTACCTTAAGATATAGGAGTCAAAGAAAAGCTTTAAATACATAATATGCTTTATACATATTTGCAAGTCCGAACGAGAGATTTAAACTTACAACCTCTTACCTTAATATTGAGTAAAATATTTTTTTATCTGAACTAAACACTAAAATTTATGACCTATAACTCTAATACTATATGAAAACAATCGTTTATCTCTTTGAAAATTTATGCTATTAGAAAATTATATGTTTATATTTTGAAAAATATTACTTGTGCAATTCACTTTGGAGTGTGATATCTTACATCCCACCATCCTATGGGTTAGAATTTTCCGCCCGTTATATCAATAAGAGTGAGAAAGAAATTTCACTGAGTGGAATGTAAGATTTACACCCTTTTGGGGATATATAGATAGTATTGTTCTTTTTATTAAGATCCCCTCAACTTTTGATTTTTTTATTAATTAAGTAATTTTGACCAAATAAATTTAAATTTGTAAAATTAATTAATTATCTGAAAATGTCTAATTGAGTCTCGCAATTTAATAAAAGATTTTAACATAATATACTTTTAAAAGTTAATTTTTTTAAAAAAATTGAAGTTACAAAAGTATCAATGAACACTACAACAAAGTCAAAATTTATCAACATTTTCTTAGCAACACTTAAGGCTATGCCTACAAATATTATTTGATGATACCTCTTTTGTATCATATAGTTGATTTGATGATATCTCTTTTGTATATCATTTGATAAGATCTTTTTTGGTATTAATTGTTTGTGATGTGATTATAAAACTCAAATTTGCTGAAAGTTTTTAAATATCTGATGTATGTAATAATTTAAATTACGCAAATCAATTCATTTAAAGTATACAGACACAATGCACACGGATCTCATTTGTGACTCGGTCCAACCAGCCCCACGCCACTTCAAACACAACTCGGCCCAACCAGATCTCCTGCTACATAGCAAGATGCACCACTTGTCGAGTCGTTGGCTCTAACCATTAATTCAAAAAACTCAAACTGTTAGAAATACATAATCAATTCACTTAGGTATCGTTTGGTTCGGGGATAAGAAAAAAGTGGCTATTCCAGGGATAGGTATAAATTGAGGTATAAGCGAGGATTAGATCAATTTTGCGTTTGGATGAAAATTGGGTTATTCCTGGAATAAAAAAAAATAGCGTTTGGTTAGGTAAGATAGAATAAGAAAGATAATGGGTTTTGTAAATAAAAAATAATGATATTATCCACTTATTATATTTGAATTTGAATTTTAAAATTTTTAAATTTATATTTCTAAATTTAAAATTTTAACTTTGAAATTTAAAATCTCAAATTTTAAATTCAAAATTTTAAATTTTAAATTTCAAACTTTAAATTTAAGATCATATTTAAATTTAAAAAAANATAGTTGCTTTGATGATATCTCTTTTGTATCGTATAGTTGTTGGTGAGATGCTAATATCATTTGATAAGATTTTTTTGGTATTAATTGTTTGTGATGTGATTATAAAACTCAAATTTGCTGAAAGTTTTTAAATATCTAATGTATATAATAATTTAAATTACGCAAATCAATTCATTTAAAGTATACAGACACAGTGTACACGGGTCTCATTTGTGACTCGGTCCAACTAGCCCCACGCCACTTCAAACACAACTCGGCCCAACCAGATCTCCTGCTACATGGCAAGATGCACCACTTGTCGAGTCGTTGGCTCTAACCATTTATTTAAAAAACTCAAACTGTTAGAAATACGTAATCAATTCACTTAAAGCGTATAAACATAGCGTCCATGAGTCTTGATTGTGACGCCGCCCACCCAGCCTCACGCCACTTGAAACATGACTTGGCCTAACCCGTCCTCCCGTTGTTTCGAACGTGACTTGGCCTAGCCTGGCCTCCTGCCACAATGCAGGAGACTAGTCTCTTTAAGTCAATAGTATATATTAATTTGATGTTTGCTAAATTATATTATTGAAATTATAATTTATTATTTAGTACGAATCATTTGTATCAACTGTAATTGGAGTGATTGGTCAAAAAATAATTAATTTTAAAAGCTATTAATAAAAAATTTATTCAGAAATAATTAGTACAATTTATCTATGCAAGAATTAATTATATTATAGGATAAACTTCAAATACCACTCCTATGATTTTACACTTTTTTGCTTTAGTACCATGTGGTTTAAAACGTATCAAGTTAGTATCCTGTGGTTTTATTTTTATTTTTTCGTCAATTTTTTCGTTAATATTTCGTTAAATTATGTACAAAAAAACTTCAGATAACTCACCTAGGTTTATCGAATATTTACTTTAGTATCCTTTAATTGTAACTTTATCACTGATTTAACGAAAAAAATTAGTGGAATCAATAATAAAAAAGATAAAAATAAAATAACAGCGAACTAAATTGATACACTTTAAACTATAGAGTACTAAAGTAAAAAAGTGTGAAACCACATAGGTGGTATTTGAAGTTCTTCCTAAATTATATACACCACCGTGTAGGAAATGTCTTATTAGATTTTTTTAATATATATTACGACATCTATTAAGTGTTACTAATTACTCAACATCCGTAATAGTTTCTTAATATGTTGCTAAAAGATTCAGCAACATAAGCACTAAAAGATTTAGAAGCATTAGTGCACCATAAAGCAATATTTATATACGCCATTAATTATGAAGTTGAGATCCTAAAATTGAGGGATTTGCACAAACTTATCTTATATTTTAATAAATTGAGCCCTTGCAAGCCATTTCATATACTTAATTTGGCGGGGTGGAGAATTGACCATTGAAAACGATGTTTAGAATTATTATAACTTATTAAAGGAAGTAGTATGTAGCCACTAAACATGTATATATATATATATATATATATATATAAAATTAAGTTTTCAAACTAATAAAATATGCAGTTCCACATCTTCCACCAATTATTATATGCATTTTAGTCCACAAGATGACAACAACATAATTTTTTGGATTATGTCACGAAGTTTCGTGACCTCTCGCCAAAGAAGACGCGGCCTACTTTTTCAATCCGAGAATGGTGAATGTTTTCAGACTTTATCTGGCCTGGAGTGTTTAGAACTGCACGGCAATTCCAGCTACTGGATAAACTTCTAAAAATTAAAAAATGAATATATTGGATTTCTCACCAAAAATATTTTAGATTTTTTTTTATTTCTATAACAGATATTTCATGCAGCTGGAAGCACAATGTGGCCGGGTATTACTGAGAAATTTATTACTACTAGTGAAGGCCCGCGCTTCGCGGCAAAAAATTTATGTAATTTATTTAAAATTTAAAATATCTAATTATCTAAAAATTTAATTTTGTACATACGAAATTAAAATCCCTTTTTTTTTAATGTAGCAATTTGAAATTTAGAATTTAACAATTTAAATTTTAAAAAATACATTTTATCGTAATTCAGTTTCTATATTTAAAATATTTAATTTTATATAGACTTTTCTGAATTCCCAATTCAGAATTCAGGTAGAAAATTCAGAGTTCAGCTAATTTGAACCTTTTTGTATGTATCAAATATCTTGAGATGATTCAGCTGCGTTGTTGAGGGTAAGGGGTTACGCAGGAATTGCCCGAGAGAATTTTAAAAAAAATCTATTCTTTCTAATATGAAAATCAGATTTTTGGGAGATTCACTGATTATCCACGGGTTCTTTGTTGAGTTGCACGGAAGATGTGATGTGGGAAGTGAATTGGGTTTGTCAAGAAAGCTTAATTTATAAAGATTCCATTTATTTGGCAATGATGAACTCTATTCTGTTGATAATAAATTCGGTTTCTGTGGACATTTGTGACAAATGTTGCTGGATTTTGTGTCATTCTATTTTCTGTATTTCCTTCAAAGTGTGGTTCTTTTCATCAGGGCGGATAGGTATGAGTCCGTGTTTGCTTTATGTAATTCATGATGATTGTTTTTGAGTAGGAATATGGTTTACGGTTACACTGAGAACTCATCTATAATTTGTTTCCTCGCACAAATTAAGAGAGATACTTTTTTAAACTTTAAAATTCATAATTTGAATATAAAATTTAAAGTCTAAAATTTAGAAACTAAAATTTAAAATTTAAAGCAATAAACTTTCAAAATTTAGTATAGTGTTTCAGAGGTTTGGATAGGATTGGCTACAGTACTAGTGACTAGTTGACACATCTGGAGAGTGTCAGACTAAGTCAGAATCGTTTCTGTACAAAATGGATGCATAAATGGATTCGGCGCACTCAAATAAGCAAAACTAGAGTTTTGCCAGATTCGGACGCCCATAACCAAATTTGGGTCGCCCAGAATTTAAGTGCTGGTTTGAACTGAACTGGAAGCCAATTCGGATCTTAGTTTCGGGCACCCGGTTGTGGGTCCGAAAGTTCACCTCGTGAATATTATTTGAGTTGACGCGTGGCTAGTGGTAGGTGAGGTCCGCCGGAGCCGGTTATGGGCGCAGCACACCGCAGTGGAGGAACCAATGGTAAGCTTTTGTATAGCCTGGAGATTTCAGACGCCCAGATGTATGTTTTGGACGCCCGAAAGTGGGGATTTCTGTAGGGGCAGCAGATTTGTGTTTGGAGTTCTTTGGGTTTACCTTATCTTTTCACCTCCCTATAAATAGGCTATGTACGCCCTCAGTGAACCCTTTTCATCCTTTCTTCACAATAAAGGCTTAGAATTGCATCTAGCACCTCAAATTGCTTCAATTCCTCCAATTTGTGCACTTTCAACTAGAAGGCTGCAGTTCTAGCAGTTTTCCAGCGGCGACTTTTGGTGTTTCGATTCGTGTGCAACGTAAAAAACTCCGTTTGCCACGAAACTTGGTTTGCTGGATTCTAGACTTCAAGAGAAATTCGTGGAGTCCAAATTGACAGAATTTGGTTAAGCCTAGCTCAGTCATTTTCGTATTCTTCTCTACTGCTGGTGGTTTGAGCTGAAATTGACTTTGTTGTGATTTTCTTGGAGCAATTCTTTGAAGGAGCTGGATTGTGAACCAGAGCTTGATACTCCAGCACAGCCCACTGGTTTTGGGGCCTTCCTTCATCTGATTTGAGCTTTGGAAGGTAAAGTTCACATTGGAATTGGATGATATTAGCTTAAGTGCTGAATTTTTGAAGTATTGATGGATTTTTGGTGGATTTTTGTGTAGACCTTGGATTTGTTTGGTTGCTGGTTGTGGCAGAGATTGACAGGGATTCCGGTGACTCCTCGCTGCCATGGATTTAGCGCTTAAGGTGGGTTAATCATCGGATTTTCCTCCTAAGTGTACGCGTAGTCAACATATATATATTTAGCAGTTGTATATCCTGTTTTTAGCTCGAATTCATCGATTAGTATGTTAATTGAAATCTGAATTTGCAGCATGCTGTAGTAAGTTAATAAATTATACATGTTGGATTTGAATTTGACTTAGGAGAAAACTAGCGCTTCTACACTGTCATATGTTAAAACTACCAGATTCAGCTCTATGAACTATAGTTTATTTGTATCACTGCAGTTTATCGGCGGTGGATACCCAGAATAGTATAGAATGTATTTACGCTCATGCTAAGATGCCGAGCTTATTTTTACAGCAGTGTTTAGGCTGTTCCGGACTGTCGGGTGCCGTTGAGGTTGACGGTGGACCCAGATTGCTGTTTTTGCATCAGATTGTACCGAGAGCACGTGAGTTTAGTTGTTAGACCAGTTGAACCCTGTTTACTTGGATCTTAGCTTGTGAGAGTCTGATTGAGCTCAACAGAGATACGCTTCCATACTCGGTTGAGTAGCGCCCACGAGTGCCACTTCGGAGTTGGGTTTTGTGCGTTTGCGTTGGTGTCGTTATGTCCTGGCTGGACTTGCTCTCCACGGACTGCTTAGTGTGGAGGTAGCTGTATAGCCTTGACAGGCGGGACGGGTGTGCTCACAGTCCTAGGGACGGGTGTGCTCACAATCTCTGAGACAGGTATGTTTACAGTCCCTAAAGAGATTGGGTCAGAGCTTGTCTTATTCTACAGATAGTAGTGTTGGATCATGATAGTATAGTAGCATGTAGCTGTAGATTGTTTTTAGTTCTCTTATTATCTTTTGAGCAGACATCTGTAGACTTAGTAGGTGAGCCTATGAGTTGAGGGCGATACCCACTGAGGACTACTTGTTTTTGCAGTAGTTCTCACGCCCATTTATTACCCCTCTTTTGCAGAGCCTTCTGTTCCGGCTGCTGCTACTACCGAGACTAATCGTGGAAAGGGCGTTGCGAATTAGAGCCCTTCCAGACGAGTCGCAGAGTTAGGGGAGTACTAGCTACAGGTAGTTGTAGTTTTTGGTTCTTTACATTCGGATGTTATACCTTACTGAAGTAAGTATGTTTGTACCTGGATGCTATGTATGTATTGCACCACTGTGTTTATATATGTTTTTTTCCTTTCTATCAGCTCTGTACTACTGGTTATAGTATGTTTGGTTTCAGGTTCTTGTACAGTTTCGTTTTGTATACAGAAAAAATTTCTATATATACGGTAGGTCTATTAGCGTGCCCGAGGAAACGAGGAATCCGGGACGTAACATTTAGTTTTAGCAATTAAGGTAAAATATAAAATTTTAAATATTAAGTTTTAAATTTTAAAATTCAAAATTTTAAATATTAAATTATAAATTGAAATTAAAAAAATCAAATATTAAATTTCAAATGTTGCAATTTCAATTCCAACTGTTAAAATTTAAATTTTAATTTTTCCTATTTTATATTTTAAATTTAAATTTAAATCTCAAATAGTAAAAAAGTTTAAATTTTAAATATTTAATTTTAAATTTAGATATAGAGAGAGAGAGTGAGAGAGAGGGGAGGGTATAAAATTTAAAATCTAATATTTGAAACCTAAAATTTTATATTTTTACAAATTGTAAAATTGTAAAATTAGGGAACTCCCGATCTCTCCCACTCCCAAATGGATTGCGCATCCTCTCCACCCTCTCGCACCCAGTAGATCGCTCGCGGCCTCCGGACGTGCCGCGCTGCGCGACATCCCCGCGCGCTCCAATCCCCGCCAGCCCACCCCTCCCGCCGCTAGTTTCGCCGTACTCCCCGCCCGGCACCGTCGAGTATGCCACCTCACACCCAGCGGCGCGAGCCCGGCCACCGACGATAGGCCGCCACAGCCGGAGCCGGCCAGCAGGAATCTGATATCTAATTATAAAATTAAAATTTATATTTAATGATCAAATAATAATATATGTTAAAAATTATTTATATATTTTAAAATTTAATATTGAAAAAAGAAAAAATTGAATAGATTTTTAAAAAAAAAAGGAAAATTTGAAGAGTTGAAAAAATACACTATTCCCCTCTCCCCATGCCCTTGGACTCTCAACTCGCACGAGCCCACGCTCCTCCCTCGCCTCGCCCGCCACCCCCACGCCGGTAGTCCGGGCCGACTCGAGCTCCCCGCACCAACCCGCCCACCCGCTTGCGCCTGGTCACTACGCGCCGGCGCCCTACTGCTGCGCCCATTCGGGAGGCGCCAGCCCGGCGAGAGAGAGAGAGGGAGCCCAGGGGGTGGGGAGAGGGAGAGAAAAAGTGGGGGAGATAGAGGGGGGGAGACAGCCGGCGACCCGCGACGCCCGCGAGAGAGAGAGAGAGAGAGAGAGAGAGAGAGCCGGGGGGGCGGCCCGCTATGTGCGGGCGACCCGCACCCCTCGCGCGCACGCGAGAGAGAGAGAGAGAGAGCCAGGGAGGCCCTGCCATGTGAACGGCGTGCGACCCACACCTGGCGCCCGCACCCGCACCCGCGCCCGCCCGTTCTGCCATGTGCACATGACCCGCGCCAGGCGCCTTGCCCATCGTAGAGAGAGGAGTTGGGGCACGGCGCACACCGGCGAAGCCAGGTCTCCGGCACGCTGTGCGCCCGCACGTACGGGGGGAGCGACAACACCCCGCATCCTGCAGGATCTGCAAGGGTTAGGCTTCGCAAGAGAGGGATCGGGAGAGAGGGATTCGAGAGACGGTTTGAGAGACGCGGGTAGGGCGACACGTAGCCCTTCCGAGAACCCACGTTATGCAGGCCAGGCGCCAATGAGGACGGTAGAGAGGGGGGCGCTGAGAAGCAGCCACGTAGGCCACAGCAAAACTCAAGATATATATATATATATATATATATATATATATATATATATATATATATATATATACTAAAGTCCATATACTAATGTTGTTGTATTGTCACGTGTCCCCGGGCTATTTTCGATGCACCTAGTGTATCATAAACCATGCTTCCCTCCTCTCTCTCTCCCTATATATATATAGAGAGAGAGAGAGAGTAGGTCTCGTGTGCTATTAGGAGCACGGAGGCCTTCGTGCTCCTCAGCCGTTTTCGATGATGAAGTTTCTGAAACAACGATTAGTTACGTTAGACTTGATTTAGTATATTTAAAGTATTTAGAAAATAAATTTTGTGATTTTTGGATATTATTTACCTAGCAATCGTAAGAGTCCAAAATCAACTGCTGAAAATAAAAATCCTACAAAAATTGGTGATATAGTCGATCGTCGATTAGAAAACTCCATTAACAAAAACGGCTTAGGAGCACGGAAGCCTTCGTGCTCCTAATAGCGAAAACGGCCTAGGGTTGAGTGGGTGGTTAGTTGAATAGAATAATCGAATGGATGAAAATAATAAAAGAAGCAAATCTAACGGCAGAAAACTTGATAGCACCAAATATTTCATGTTATCGATAGTATCCCAGCCAGATAGATATATATATTATATATTAAGATCTTCTAAATATAAATATATAGATAATTATATATATAGAGACAGTAATAGAAGAGAGAAGAGAGAGATGATGAGAATGAAGAGAGCGTATGCTATCTGATATGAAAACCTCCGTACTACCAAGTTGTTTTCAATGACGCAGCTTCCAAATCGACGATTGGCTCTATTAGACTTGATCTACACTATTAAAGTTATTTAGAAACTAAATTTCATAATTTTTCGACTTAATTTGGCTAGTGATCAAAAGGTCTCAAAATTGACAGTTTTAATGGTAGATTTGATGCGTTTATCAATTTAACGGTATAAAATAATTCAAATCTGATGAAATTTTTATAAAAATTCTTTTCACTATTTAGAATAAGACCAGTACCTCTGATCTTAAATTCATATTTTTTTTCATCACTTTTTATGAGATTTTTATTTTCAGCTATTTATTTTTAGACTTCTCGTTTGATAGATAAATAATGCCGAAAAATTATTAGTTTTCAAATACTTTCAATACTGTAGATCAAGTCTAACGGAACCGATTATCGATTTGGAATCCGCATCATTGAAAATAACTTGGTACCACAAAGGCTTCCGTACTACCGATAGTATACCAGCCTAGCTCTATATCTATATATATAATTGAGCTAGAATATTTTTAGAAGTATCACCCCTTTTTACTTCTAGGTTTCAAGCCCTCGGATATACTCCTTGATTACTAATAGCTCTTTGATCAAATACTATATATATATGGTTTTAAAATTTTATATTATAAAATTTTAAATTTTGGATATCGAAATTTTAAATTTTAATTTTCAAATTCCAACTTTAAAATTTTACAATTTTAAAATTTATAATATTTATTCCCAAATTTTTAACTTTAAAAATTAAAATTTTAAATCCCTATTGTACTTTCTCTCTTACTTAATTTTTATTTAATTTAATATTTATACCTTTTCTCTTTTTTTTTCTCTTACCGAAAAATATGCATGCCACTTTTCTCTCTCAAAAATATTAATATTTAAAATAATTTTAAACTTGAATTTAATAATTATATATTTTTAAAAATTTTTATTTTTTATTTTTTCATATTATGAGTAAAATATACTATATCCGAAAGTTTGAAAGTGCACACTCTCTCTCTCTGGCTTTAATTTTTATTTAATATTCTCTTCTCTCTCTCCAAATAGGAGATATATATAAAAATCAGTATTTTTATTTGACTCTATTAAGTAACTTTACATAATGTACAATATAATAATTCTGAACTTAAAAATTATACTCACTACAAAGTGCTGGTACATTGCTAGTATTATTATATGTCGCCTTCAGAATCATTTCCTTCTTACTGGTGGTCCTTCATATAAATCACACTCACCCCGTAGATTTCCAGAGAATTCTTGTCTTTTTCAGTTGACCGTAAGATGCAGAGCAACACAATCAGACCGTGCCACCTTTTGGGATGTTACATCCAAAAAAAATAAAAATAGAATTAGAAATAAAAACTCCATAAAATCTATGTCTAACGTACCGGCCTTCACGGACTTTATCATAACTCTAACTTGAACTAAAAAAAGTCTGATCTTTTATTTTTAAGAGGTCGTTTGATTTTGATTTTACTCGTTTGATAAACTTTATTACAAGTTAAAAAATAACAAAATTTAATTTTTAGATGCTTCAAATATTCTAGGCCATATATAACAGTATTATTAAATATAACATATATAAATATCGTTAAAGTTTAACTTTCCGAAGAGTAATCGCTGTTTCACATAATTTAACATGCTATCAGAATAAGAGCTCAATATCTACATCTATATCTATATCTTTATCTTTACATTATTTTTCATAAAATTTGCCACATGACAGTTTCTCTTTCACCCTTATCTTTTCTTCCCTTCCTATTGCGTAGGCTGTGTTGGGCATAGGGGTTATTTGTGAGTCGGCTCATGTTTTGCTTGAAATGAGCTCAAGATCGAATCGCTCATTTAGTAAACGAGCCGAACGCAAACTGAATTTTTCAGTTTGTGTGTTTGGTGCAAAGCTAAGGATATCGGATGTTTGGTGCACCAGAAACAAAGAACAAATCACAACAAACTGCAGACAGTTTCATGAGTTGGGATCGGCCTGTAGTGGCCCACGAAAGTAGGGAAATAGCTGATCATGTAGATAACCGAATAAGAACAGGCGGGGTATAAATAAACAGATAACGCCTGAAAGAGATATCTTGTTTCCTTGCGAACAGAAGACCACTTCAATTCTACGCATTTTCCTTATTTTCTAGGAGCAGTTTACTTTTAACCTTTCTTTCTTCCTAACATTTACTGTTTTTCGTGAGAGCAGTCTTTAAGTTAGATTTCTTGAGTCTGTACGCCGCACTGGCATACCCTCTTTTGAACGAATTTTCAACTTTTAAGTAATATTTATAAGCATTCAGCTCTTCAGTCGACCCAAAAATACTGTGCAATTCTTGACTCGGCTCATACAGCCAAACCGATTTAGTAGTAAAAGGTACGAACTGTCACGCCCCGGATGTCTCGTTCTCCGGGCACGCCGACAAATCCGCCGTATATAAGAAATTTTTTCTGTATACGAAGCGACAGCTATACCTGTAAATCAAACACTACTACGAACAGTAGTAGAGAGCTGCTAGAGAAAACAGAAACTAAACAAACTGAGTTTCATATATATAGTTCAAATCCAAAATACAGAGCTACTCGCACTGGCGAGTTAAGTCTACTATGTACATAAACTCAAAACAAAACATCTACCTGCAGTAGGGGCACCTCTAGCTCAGCACGTCGGGTAGGGCTCTAACTCGCGACGCCCTTGCCTCGATCCTGATCCGCGGAAGGCGCAGCAGCCGAAACCTGTGGCTCTGCAAAACAGGGGTAACAACTGGGCGTGAGAACTACTGTAAAAACAAGTAGTCCTCAGTGGGTACCGCCCAAAACAACATCGGTCCACCCACTAAGTCTACAGAAGGGAGTAAGGATAGCCGAAAAAGTAGGAAGTACACTCAACCGCTACAATCACTACACTATCATGCTCTACACTAACCAACTGTAGGAAATGTCAACTCTGACCCAATCCAATCGGGACTGTAAACATACCCGTCCCTGGGACTGTGAATACACCCGTCCCTGCCCAGTTGCGACTATCCAGCTACCTCCACACTAACAGGTCCGTAGAGAGCAAGTCCAACCGGCATGAGCGACACCAACGCGAAAGCACAAAGCCCGTCTCCGGAGTGGCACTCGTGGGCGCTACCCAACCGAGTATGCAGCGTATCTCTGTCGAGCTCAATCAGGCTCTCGAAAGCCAAAGTCCAGTAACTAACTCAACCTGCTCTAACAACCAACAAGTAAAGTGTCCTCGGCACAATCTGACGCCAAAAAGGCGATACGGATCCACCGTCAACGTGACAGTACAAATTTTATGACGGCTCCTAGAGCTAAATCAGGCAGTTTAAACAAGTGACAGGTCCAAATCGCAGGTTTTCTCCTAGTTCAAATTTCAAGTCCAACATGTATAACCTACTCAATTTATTTCCACATGCTCCAAATTCAGATTTGCAATCTATAATATAATCCATGAATTCGAGCTAGAAAAGACTATACTAAAACTTGAAGTTTATACATATTGACGATTAGAACTTAGGATTCAAAACCGATGTAACCCACCTCAAAATGCTAGATCCTGGCAGCAAACGAAGCCTCGAACCAAAAATGATCCTTGCTGGATCAACCGGAATCCTCCAAGTCCAATGCTCGGGCTAACTCCAAGCTCTACAATCGACAATTCTCAATTCAGTCCAAAATTCACAGCAGCAGAGAAGAACAGGGCTTCGACCAAGCTAACCTTCACCAAAACTAGCAAGTAAGGGCTTCGTGGATTCCTCTCGAAGTCCCGAATCCAACAAACCAACTCCCGTCGAAATCCGATGCTCCTACGCCAAGTACGAGCTGAAATACTAACGGTCGACGATGGGAATCAGCAAACAGCACCTAGCTCGAAATGTCAATACTTGAAGCAATGCAACGGAACACTCACCTCAAAGGCTAATCGGACAGCGACACGGCGTCGAGAACGGCGAAAACGCACCCTCGCCTAGCTTCCTCGCAGCGCTACGATCCCAACCGTATCCCCGAACGGCTTCGCGGCGCGACGTCGGTGTCGAATCCGAGCTCGAACCGAACTCCTCCACGGTCGAACCAAGCTAGAGAGGGAGAGAGGAAGAAGGACCAGCAAGAACACTCCCTCTCAAGCTCTCTACGCCTGTATATAGAAGTAGGTGGAGTGGTGTGATACAAACGAGGCTTGGAATTACCAAAAAGCCCCTCTACCTACCCCCTTGTACCGGTACACGGGCTCTTGTACCGGTACAAGAGCCAACCCGAGAGCAGCTAAACCAGTGCGCGCTGGTTGTACCGGTACAGCCACACTGGTTGTACCGGTACAGCAAATAGAAAATTCTGTTGTTTTGCAGAATTCCTCGCGGTAAGCTGCCCTCGCGTCGCACGGAGTCCGTTTTGCGTCTATTTGACGCCAACGCGACTCAGACTTGTCCCGGCACTCTCCAGAGCTGCCGACAAGCCTCCACCACAGAACCGCAGGGATCTCACACGAACTCGGCTGATCTGATCCCTCATCAGCCCAATCACTTGATCCGTCGAAGGGCGCAAACTTCGAATGTCATCGTTTGTAGCCGTTCTGCATCCTTACACACTTCTCGAGGGAGAACTTCGACTGGGTCAGCGGTTGAAAGATTCAGCTCGCAGTAATATCTAATTCATCTAAAAAAGATAAAGAGAAATTTTACTTGCACATGCAGAAAAAGGTGTAGGTTCTACACCCCTAGTTTTAAAAATTATAAAAATTTAAATAATTTTTAGTAAAAAAAAAAAAAAAAGTTGATGCAAGAAAAAAACTAATGACACTTGAATAAAATGAAAGTAAAATATACACTTTACTTTTTGATATACAGATAACATTGCTCAAAAATAAATTCTAAGAACTCACGACTTGATTCAACGTTTGGACTAATTACACAAAAGCATTATATGATTTATGTCCTTATCTGTGAGATCCCTGGTGTCTGACTGTGGAGGCTTGTCGACAGCTCTGGAGAGTGTCGGGACAAGTCCGAGTCGCGTTGACGTCAAATAGACGTAAAACGAACTCCGTGCGACGCGAGGGCAGCTTATCGCGAAGAATTCTGCAAAACACCAGCATTCTCTGCTTGCTGTACCGGTACAACCAGTGTAGCTGTACCGGTACAACCATCGCGCAATGGCTCAACTGCTCTCGGGTTGGCTCTTGTACCGGTACAGGAGCCCGTGTACCGGTACAAGGGGGTAGGTGACAGGGTAATTAGGTAATTTCTCCACCTCGTTTGTATCTCCCACCAACTCCCTCTCTACAAAGGCTGCTGTGAGCTGAGAGAGAGAGGGTTTACTTGTGCTTCTCCTTCCCCTCTCACTCTCCCATCCGGTTGAAGGCAAGGAAGGAGCTTAGTTGGTGTTTTGTCGCCCACGTCGCGCCGCGGGATCGTTCGAGCACGTATTTGACGCCGGGGCATCGCGAGGAGACCGGGCGAGCGTGCGACTTCGCCGTTCTTGACGTCGCGCCGGTGCTAATCGCTGTCGAGGTGAGTAATTCAGCCTTTCCTTGGATTTTTGGGCAAGTTCTTACTACTTCAACTCGGAGAGATGTTGTTTGCTGAATTTCATCGTCGACTGTTGGTATTTTAGCTCGTTCTCGACGTAGGAGCATCGGATTTCGACGAGACTTGGTTCGTTGGATTCAGGACTGCGAGAGGAATCCACGAAGCCCTTACTTGCGAATTTTGGTGAAGGTTAGCTAGGTCGAAATTCCTCTCTTCTCTGCTGTCGTGGATTTTAGACTGAATTGAGAAATTTTGGTGTTTTTAGTTTGGAGTTCGCTCGATTTCGAGACTCGGGCGTTTTTGGTCAACCCAGCAGGTGGTGTCGCAGCCGAGGGGGTTTCGTGCTGCCAGGGATTAGTTTTTTGGAGGTGGGTTACATCGGTTTTACTCCTAAGTTCACATTCGTCGACATGTATAGTTTCGATTTTTGGATAATCTATTCTAGCTCGAATTTATGGATTAAATGGTAGATTTCATATCTGAATTTGGAGCATGTGGTAATAAATTGAATAGGTTATACATGTTGGACTTGGAAATTGAATTAGGAGAAAACCTGCGATTTAGACCTGTCACTTGATTAAACTGCCTGATTTAGCTCTAGGAGCCGTTATTAAATTGTACTGTCGCGGTATCTTCGAGACGAGTACTCCAGGTAGTTTAGAGTATATCTACACTCGTGCTGTTTTCGCCAAGGAGATTTTACAGGGTCGTTCAGGCTGTTCCGGACTGTAGGGTGCCGTTGAGGTTGACGGTGGACCCGTATCGCCTTTTTGGCGTCTGATTATGCCGAGGGCACGTTACTTGTTGGTTGTTAGACTAGTTAGAGTCGATTTCTTGACTTTGGCTTTTCAGAGCCTGTTTGAGCTCGACAGAGATACGCTGCATACTCGGTTGGATAGCGCCCACGAGTGCCACTCCGGAGTCAGGCTTTGTGCTTTCGCGTTGGTGTCGCTAATGCCAGTTGGACTTGCTCTCCACGGACCAGTTAGTGTGGATGGAGCCTGATAGTCACAACGGGGCAGGGACGGGTGTATTCACAGTCCCGGGGACGGGTATGCTTACAGTCCCGATTGGATTGGGTCAGATTTGACATTTCCTACAGTTGGTTAGTGTAGAGCATGATAGTGTAGTGGTTGATAGCGGTAGAGTATGCTTCCTGCTTTCCTTCTATCCTTGCTCCCTTCTGTAGACTTAGTGGGTGACCGATGTTGTTTTGGGCGGTACCCACTGAGGACTACTTGTTTTTACAGTAGTTCTCACGCCCAGTTGTTACCTATGTTTTTGCAGAGCCACAGGTTCCGGCTGCTGCACCGTCCGCGGATCAGGATCGAGGCAAGGGCGTCGCGAGTTAGAGCCCTACCCGACGTGCTGAGCTAGAGGTGCCCCTACTGCAGGTAGATGTTTTGTTTCGAGTTTATGTACATAGTGGACTTAACTCGCCAGTGCGAGTAGCTTTGTATTTTGGATTTGGACTATGTATATGAAACTCAGTTTGTTTAGCTTCTGTTTTCTCTAGCAGCTCTCTACTACTGTTCGTAGTAGTGTTTGATTTACAGGTACAGCTATCGCTTCGTATACAGGGAAAATTTCTTTGTATACGGCGGATTTGTCGGCGTGCCCGAAGAACGTGTAATCCGGGGCGTGACAGATTAAGTTGGTATCAGAGCTTTGCTATAGGTCGTTGGGACCTAGGAAACCTAAGTCTGGCAAACCTTAGGAAGGCAAGACGCGAGAGGCGTAATTTATTGTGAAAGTCAATGATTAGCTGTTCTAACTCCTCCTAGAGTGGGCGAGTGACCGAAGGAGTTCCTGTTTTGGCCTGAGAAATTATGTTGGCTGCAGACGACATAATTTTGGAAGAAAACAGGGACCGCCTTCCAGACTTTCGTTGATTGGGTCGAGAGTGTTGTGTTGTATCTGACCCCGATTTGTTCCTTTCAGCTATGTATCGTCGCCGAGGTCGACCGTCGTTGCGAGAGCGTGCCCAGTTGGCGCGGGATCGTGCGGGATCCCCTGAGAGACTTGAGCAGATGGAGCAGAGTACTCGACAGGAGCAGGGTGACAGACCGGAGGCGAGTGCACCCCCTGTTGTGGAGCCGAGTGCGCGACCTGAGGCTAGCGCACCCTCGGATCTGAGTGCACAGCTGGCTGCCCTGACTGAGGTGACGAGGCAGCAGGGGAAGTTGTTGCAGAGGTTGTGTGAGAGAATATCTCAGCCACCGAGTTCAGCACCGAGTGTACCAGAGCAAACTGTTCTACCACTGACTACTCCAGTGACCGTACCAGCTGCAGCAGTTCCTCCGTCGCAGCAGTTCCAGTAGTGCCAGTTGCGCCGGCTAGGGGGCCAGTACCGTTGACTGAGGTCGAGCAGAAGCGGTGGAAGGAGAGATTAGCTCGTTTTCGTCGATTTGACCCACCGATCTTCGATGGCAGAGGCACTGAGGCCTGGATTGTTGAGGAATGGGTCAGTGCGATGGAGAAGTTATTCGAGGATCTGTTCGTTCCAGAGTGAGAGCAGGTACCTTTGGGAGTACACTGTCTGTCGGGTGATGCACATGATTGGTGGCGGAGAGCGAGGCGAGACCAGGGACTGGTGGCGACGCAGCTGAGTTCGGATGAGTTCTGTAGAATGCTGTATGGGATGTATTTCCCCAACAGCATGAAACAGAAGATCGAGGAGGACTTGAAGAGGATAAAGCAGGGTGAGCGGACAGTTCAGGACTATGTTCGGGAGTTTACTAGGCTCCTGAACTGTGTTCCGTTCGTGGCCAGAGACGAGGCACATAGGGTCTACTTGTTTGAGCAGGGTTTGAGACCCGACCTTTTCAGGTTTGTTAGGGCGCAGAGGTCGAGGACTTTGGATGCGTCCATTAAGCAGGCATTATGGGAGAAGAGAGGAGAGGTGTCGCTGCGGGAGAGGGCTCAGGGGCCGGGACAGAGTCAGGACAGGAAGCGCCCAGCTCCAGACGACGGAGGTCAGTCGAGTAGCAGAGCGTCCACCGAGGCCTCCACGATCGCGTTCCCAGGGTCGTGGGTTCTCGGGGCGTCAGCGATCTAGGGATTCTCGTCAGAGGGGACAGCCAGAGAGGACGCCGCAGTGTGTGATCTGCGGAGGACCACACTGGCCCAGACAGTGTGAGCAGAGGGAGGGCCGGTGCTACGGATGTGGTCAGCCGGGACACATGAGGGCAGCTTGTCCCCGAGCAGCATCTCCAGCACCATCATCAGCTTCGGCTCCACCAGCACCCCAGCAGACTTAAAGAGCAGCACCAAGTTACCGCCAGAAGGATAGGTCGTCCACGCCGCGACAGGATGAGCGGCGACAGCAGGCTCCGAGTGGCAGAGTCTATGCAGCTCAGGTGGAGGACTCTACAGCAGCCGACCGAGTGGTGGCAAGTATCACTTT